>NC_056745.1:808085902-808385902 GCF_019279795.1 Protopterus annectens
CTTAAACTGTGGCAATGCTTCATCCTTACTGCAGCAGAATGAAGAAAAAGTAAACAGTAAGCAGTGGTACAGGATAGCATTTTGAAATAGTTTTAAAGAACCACAAGAAAATACACAAGTCCTGCTCTTTTGTGGTAGGTGTTTGTGTTGGGGGAAGCACGCACAACTTAAGAGTATAATGGGAACTTTACTTCGCAGAGAAAGAATTCAACATACATGGTAAAGTTATAAAAAAAAGTAAGAGTAGTCAAGCATATCAAGCATCTATCAGCCTGTGGAAAAGCAGAAATTAAATTCAAGGACTACATGCATTGTGCAGTCCTTTATCTTAAAATAAACTTAAACGTTTAGAGTTTATTTAAACACCAACATTTTTACAAAAGACGATATGAAGGAAATGGTATCAATCTAACCATTTCGCAATTTTAAGTGAATGGCACAATGAAGTTTCCAAACTGGATTGCTTAGCTCCTTTATAGATACAAGTTCTGTAACAATAAATAATACTAAATGGGCAAATTACATGGAGAAAGCATCACAGAATGGCATCACAATTAACTCTGCTGTAGTAGATTTCGGGGAAAAGATAAGCAACTGGAAATGACAAAGCGCCCCCAAAATATTCCCAGACATGATTGTGGGATGTTAATCTTACTGTGAAATAAAATGTTCAGCAACATTTACAAATCTTTTAACAGCATCCTGTTGAAATGAACTCTCAAACAACAGGAACAATTCATAAATATTTGTGTGATTCTTTTGACATCTGTAATCGGTACACAAGTCAAAAACATGAAAGGTCATAATATTATTCTAATGATATAATACACCATGTCGGTGTAAAAGCAAGCTGCTGTCTCAGACCAAAAAACAGTGTAATGTGCCTGGCTTGAAGAAGCTGTATTCCCTGCATTTCTGTCAACCAGTGGAGCACAAATGCCTCCTGCTGGTCACAGCATCTATACTGTCTCCATGTAGCAAGTTTCACAAGAGTAAGCACAATGCCAGGGATTTTGCTTGCAAATTTTATATCCAGACAAAACAGTAGTAAACGGTTTATATCGTATCACAGTTTTAATATCAACACAACAACATCTAACACTCAGTTTAAAAGCTAATTTAGTCAATTTTATGAAGCTAGCTAAGCACATTGTAAGAAACTGTATTTTTTAATGGTCTCTTTCTCTCTCATCTCTATCAAATGCTGAAAATTCCACACCACGCAATGGAAACAATAAGAAGTGCACTGGTTAAATATTCCCAGTCCACTACAAGAGGAAAAATCATCATCAGCTGTATCAGCTTCTACCCCATGCCAGAAGTGTAAAATAAGAGGATAAAGTGCATTTTTATTAAGTATTCTATGAATTATAACATTTAGGAAATGAGCATAGCAGTTTGGGAGGAGACATTTCATTTGCTCAATAAAGATATTCAGGGAAAAAAAAATGATCACAGCTTGTTATGACAAAAAGAGTGAATGCACAATAATTCCCAGCCCTCCATTCCCACAGGACCTTTCTAGATCATCATACATCAGTCACCAGGCAGCCATTTGACACTTGCAAGCATCTCAGCTGTAAAGTTATACAGACATTTAACAATCCTGCAGTTAACACTCAACTCTGCTAGTCTTTGGAGTGGAACCAATCCAGTGACACAAGTTAGTTAGTTTTCCTAATGCAACAGTTAATGCTGCTAAAAACTTCCTGCTCTAAGTGAAACCAGGAAGATGATGAGACACTCAAGTTTATTTATGCAAGTTTTGTAAAATGTGTAGAGCATGAGACGAATGCTACTTCTCTATTTCTTCTATGGCTAATACAGCAAAACTGTGGGCCACAGATTCCACCCACAACTACCTACAGGCTCTAAACATTCCTGACAACTCTACTGCCACATAATTTACAATACTTTTCACAAGTGCAGCCTTTATTACTTTTAAACAATTCCTGGTGTTTAACCACTGTACTAGCACCTTAACACCTTCATTGACTCCAGACCTCTGACAAAGTTTATCAGTTAACCTGTTGCCAATTCTGAATCCAACATTTCACAGACTAATATTTATATTTATACATCTCTACTCAAGTTCAAAACCTGAGAGAGACAATCTGATGATGTAAATCTTAATTTGTTCCTTACTGATGGGACTACGGTTCCGTCCTCAGAAACGACCGGGCCAATACACAAGCTCATGCCAGCCAAAAACTCTCGAGCCAAGTCCTACCCAGAGTACCCCCTCTTCTCCTTCTCCCCAGATTTCATTTGCAGTGTACTTTTCAAGATGTGTCAAGACATCTGTCTCAGCCAAGTGATAGATTTTTGGTATTTTTACATATCTTTCTTGAATTTACTTGTACTTTGTACCCTTTTTTGTTCTTTTTTTTTAGTTTAAGTACCATTGTTGGTATGGCCCTATCTTACCCTTGTGGTAATCCTGTTACAATACTTGGTATTTCCTTCGCTCTCCCTTTTCCAAAAAAAAAAAAAAAAAAGAAAAAAAAAGAAAACATATATACATATAAATACACTCTATCCATTATATTTTTTTATGTATTCCTCTCTCTGTGGATTTCTGCTTGTATCTGTTTTTCTATAACTGTTGTTACCTTAAATATGTCAGACAAAGAAGGAACAACCGGATTTAAACTGTGAAAGTGTGGGTGGAAAAGGACCAATTCGGATGGACACAATGTGTGTCTACTTGCCTTGGAGATTCCCATCTCCAGACTCAACCTCCTTGTGACTTGTATAAAAATTTTAGTTCTCGCACTCTTGCTGAGCAGAACAACAAACTCATTCTTAAGGGCTTGCTAAAACTCCCTTTCTCGGATGCCCTCTCGGAGACAGAGGTCTCACCACCTCCCAGAAAAGATATGAAAAAGCAAAGCCATTTGATTCCGAACTCAGACCGTTTCTGAACCGAAAATGGCAAAAATTACCTGCAATGACTATCTCGGCTCCAGCATCCATGGCTGATTCTTCAGCACCGAAGCCGTTGGCAACCACTGAACCAACAATTTCTACACCTGCTTCGGTACAGACTATTTCCTCAGTACCAGACACAATCTCGGCACCGATACTGGTTCTGTCCAAGGCACTGAAATTCAAAATTTTGCCTAGGACCAGATACTCTCCAACTATAGATACCTTTCTTGGAAAACAATATAGCCTTTTCTGGAAATACCAGACTCTCCTTCTGGAGTAACTACACGGTCCACCAGGAGTCTCTATGAATTGGATGTAATGAGGCTTGTCGATCAACTTTTGGCAGCTAGAGGAATTCCAACTCCGACCAGGACTTCCCTCCCACCTGGAGCCAAAGTTTTCAATGGACAGTCTCCAGCATATACTCTTTCAACCTCTTTCCAGGCTTTGGAGCCTTCCATTCCAATGTCTACCCCTTCGGTTCCTGCAAGGATTCCTTTTATGGTTCTGGAGCTTCCCCTCTGGACTCTGCTCCATTCGGAGCTGATCCACCCGTGGAATCGTGACTGTTCTGTCGGCACAGTGACTCCTAGCTCGCCGACGATTTTTTCTATGGTGCCGTCTATGGCTATGGCTGTTCTGGCAGTTCCTGGTTCTCTTAAGGCTCATATCCTGGTGGTGGGCTTGTCGGAGCGGGGTGTGACCCTAGTTCCAAGGTTGTCCCTCTCGGTTCTGGGCTCCCATACCTCTTCAGGTGGGCCTGCCTTCCAGGTGATGGAGAGGGCTCTTGCTTCCGCAAGCATGCAGTCGGCGCCTCCAGTGTCAGAACCTGCTCTCCCTCTTCTAGCATGCAGTTGAAGCAGTCCACTAAACGGGGAATTTGAGCATGGGAGCAGCAAAAGACCCATCTCCAGGGCACCTGCACTTCGGAGTCCTCCTCAGAAGACCCCACTGAGGAGCCACCCGGAAAGAGAACGTGCAAGAAGAAGCACAATGATTCCCCGGAGGAATCCCTCATCAAAGATACAGATTTCAATGAGGGAGTAGGGCCCCCCCACAATTGCACCCTGAAGATGTCATACTGGAGATTCTATAACAGAGGGGCAACTGGAAGCCCATCAACTCTTCTACTGAGGAATCTGTATTCTTGCAAGCTTTCCATGCTCGACCTTCTACTTCCTGGGTGACCCCATCTGCAGATGAACTAATTAATCTCATTGTGCAGCATGCCTGAAAGGCCTATGACAACATTGAGCCGATTCCCCAGAGGCCTAATAAGATTCTTTCCCCACCAGAAGACCACCCCCGTTGTTCCAAAGGTTTGACAGTAGACTCCATGGTTGTGGCGGCGACCACCAAGAAAGAAATTGCTTTAGAAAGTTCGATTGTCCATCCTCCTAATGACGAGTCCTGGACGATAGACAGATTGGGCAAGTGGACATACACTTCAGCAACTTTGCCATACAGTCTCTGAATTACATGGCATATTTCACACATCTCCAGTGGGACCTGATTTCAGAACTTTCAGGTACTTTGGCAGGGGTATTACCTGATGAGGTGCGGGATAAAGTCGCCTCTCAGCTTGCTACCCTAGAGTCCATTTCCAACTCCTCCATGCAGCCGATCGCCCATACAACCGAGGGGCAGCTAGAGCAGCCGCTTTAGGTGTTGTCATGAGACATCATGCCTGGATGCATTTATGTAACTTCGCGGACCACTTCAAGTTTTCCTTCGTCAACACTCATGTAGATGAGTCTTCCTTATTTGGCCCTAAAGTTAAGGGCACATTAGCCAGGTGCGAGAAAGATGTAAAGACCCTATCTGCCATGGGCATACATTTTTCAGCTCCTCAACTATCCTATTCCAGGAATCAGAGGGGCGGAAAGATGTGGTTCAAGAAATCCCAAGGACCTTTCCGTGACACACGTGATGAGGAATCCCCCCGGGGCAGAGGAGGGATCTCATCTGGGAGACTCCCCTATTGTGGTGGGGAGGGCCACGAAACCAGGGTTCCAGAGATTCCTTCTCTGGTCAACTCTATCAGCTCTCCTGAAGAGTCTGGAAGAAGTCGGGAGATGTTTTTCCCTGCACCACTTGGCCTGGCAATCAATAACGTCAGATTCCTGAGTGCAGACGATCATGACTAGAGGATACCATATTCCCTTCGACCTTTATCTCAAGCCTCTAAGGCAAATCCCTGATGTCCCACCCAGTCAGAAAGATGCAGCAGCACTAGAAGTTCAAAAGCTGCTAGAAAAAAAAACGAGTCATCCAGTCAGTCCCACCACACCAAATAGGATCAGTTTTTTACTCAAGATTTTTAGTGCCAAAAAAGACGGGACTGGAGACCAATTTTGGATCTCAGTATTCTAAACAAGTTTGTCAGACAAGAAAAATTCCGGATGGTCACAGTTCAATCCATTCTCCCATTCCTGGAGAAGGATGACTGGATGTGTTCTATAGATCTTCAGGATGCGTGCATATTACCACATAAAAATGGACAAATGGTACAGAAGATACCTCCGCTTCTGGTTGGGAGCCAATCATTACCAATTTCAAGTACTGCTCTTTGATCTCTCCACAGCCACCAGAGTGTTCACCAAATGCATGGCAGTAGTAGTAGCTCAACTCAGACTACAAGGATTCAGTGTGTTTCCATACCTAGACGATTGGCTCCTCACCGTTCCAACCAGGAGTCTACTGCTTCAAGCCATATCATACACTCAAGGCCTGGTAGAAAGACTGGGAATCTCTATAAACTTAGGAAAATTGAACCAGGTACTGACTCAAACCTTGGAGTTCACTGGGGCAACGTTCGACACAATCTCTTGCCGAGTTGCCCTGCCTCTTCACAGCCTGCTAAAACTGACAGCTCAACTTCAGATAATACTTTCTCAAGACCAAGTACCAGCCAGACAAGTTCTACAACTGCTGGGCTTCATAGCGGCTACAATTCCACTGGTCCCTTTTGAAAGGTTCCATATGAGGCTACTGCAATGGCTCCTATCTTCTCAATGGTCTCTTCTAACACAGCCAATGTCTCACTCGATTCGCGTAACAAGTCAACGCAAGCAGGATTTGAGTTGATGGATGAAGCCAGAGGAGGAGTTATGGAGTCGACCTTTTTCACCCCCCCAACCCAAAGCCACAGTGACCAAGGACGCTTCCCTGATTTGGTGGGGGGGGGCATTTTCAAGTACGGATGTCCAAGGCACTTGGTCTCCCATAGAGGCCAAATTGCATATCAATGTCCTAGAACTGAGGGCAGTACTCTTAGCATTGCAAGCATTCCAAACAACCCTCCCGTCTGGGACAACTGCCATCCAATCAGACAATATGTCAGTAGTCTGGTACATCAACAAGCAAGGTGAAACCAGATCCTATCCCTTATGTCGAGAAGCCCTAAGAGTGTGGCAATGGGCGATAGCTTCCAAGAGTTTTCTATTAGCAATGCAGATTCCTGGGAATTCCAATCTGATTGCAGACAAACTGAGCAGAAACATTCTGATGCCTCATGAGTGATATCTCAACCCTGTAGTAGCGACTCAAATTTTTCGTCATTGGGGCCAGCCTTGCTGCGACCTAAATTGCCTCTCTCTTCAACCACAAACGCAGCAGCTTTTTTGCCCTAATTCACCCCCAAGGGGGGGGGGGGGTCACCGACAGATGCTCTGCCTCACGATTGGTTCCCGGGTCTACTGCACGCCTTTCCACCCATTCCACTCATACCGCAGTTCTTGAAGAAAGTGCAGTGGCTGAGAAGCAAAGTCATCCTCACTGCTCCTTGCTGGCCCCACCAAGTTTGGTTCCCCTTCCTTTGACCTCATTTGGTTCACCATGAGTGGACCCTAGACCCGGTCCCAAGACTCCTATCACACTCACAGGAGTTAGTTCTTCCCAACCTTCACAGCCTCAAGCTGACAGCTTGGTATCTCCACTTCTGTTGATTGCCAGGCAAATACACTTATCTTCCCCAGTCTAAAAGATTCTTATGGCTTCCAATAAACCCTCCACCAGAAAAATTTATCACAGCAAATGGGTCAGATTTACAATATGGGCTAAGGAACAAGGACTAGACCCCTTTTCAATGCCGGTCCATAAAATTTTAGAATACCCATCGACCCTACTTCATTCAGGAGCCTCCGTCTCTACTATTACAGTCCAGCTTGCGACTAATGCCATTTTCCATAAAGGTTTCAATGATTCCTCATTAATGTCTCATCGTCTCTGCAAAGCCTTCATGAAAGGAATTATACACCTGAAACCATCTATTAGAACCCCAACTGAACCATGGAATTTGACTTTAGTCCTACAAGATTTGACTTGCTCACCCTTTGAACCTTCCGTTTCATGTGACAAACTTTTTATCCTGGAAAACCTTATTCCTAGTGGCTATCACCACAGCCAGGAGGGTATCAGAACTGCAGGCCTTGTGTGTCAACCCACCTTACTTGATTTTCCACAAGAAAGAGTTTCACTTCGTACTAACCCTTCCTTTTTGCCCAAAGTTGCCTCAAATTCAAGTTTCAACCAGTCCATTGATTTACCAGTCTTTTTTCCTGAATTTTCCAACAGAGGTGAATACCAGTTACACATGTTGGATGTATATAGGCAGCTTTGTTTTTACTTGGACAGAACTAAACCCTTCAGGTAGTTGGACCAACTGTTCATAGCCTTTTCAGGTCCCAGATTGAGGAAAGCTGTCTCCAAAGTCACCTTGCCAAAAGGGTTAAAAGATTGCATTACCTTTGTCTGTCATCAGAACAAATTATCTTTGCCTTCTAGAATCAAGGCTCACTCCATCAGATCAATGGCCACATCAGTGGCATTTCATTCCAGAGCCTCTATGGATGACATTTGCGCAGTGGTCACTTGGGCAAACCCCCATACCTTTATCACTCATTACAAATTGGGTATGGCCTCCAGGGGAAGAGCATCTTTTGGCTCAATGCTGCTCAGGAATATCCTTCCATAGGGCCACCCAGGATGCAAGTAGCGGTGGACTCTGTCTTATTAGTAAGGAATGAATGAAGATTTACAACATCGGATAAGGAAGTTATGTCTTATCATAACATTCCATCTGTGTTGTAGATCTTCATTCATTCCTTACAGCCCACCCTCCATCCCCCTGCCTAATGACTCTTGCTGGATCATTTGGTCCTGTCTGCCTCGATAAGGTATTTGCTTAGATAGGGCCTCCATTGTATCAAATATCTCTATTATCTCCACTGTCTTATACTGGGCGGGCAAACGCAATCTGAAGAGAAGGAGAAGAGGGGCACTATGGGTAGGACTTAGATCGTGAGTTTTGGGCTAGCACAAACTTGTGTATTGGCCGGGTTGGTTCCAAGGACGGAACTGAACTCCCATCAGTAAGGAATGAATGAGGATCTACAACACAGACGGAACATTATGGTAAGCCATTTACACTATGGAGTTTTGTACTTGTATTCTTTGCTATTCTCTTTCTGTTACTCACAAACTATTAAATTGTAAATGTTTACTTAATAGCCCAAGCTCTGCAAAATACTTCTAAGATGGATAATCAGTAGTACAATTCGAAAGAAAATGTATATTTATACAACAATCACACCATAACATGTTGATGTGCCTAAGACCCACCTACTAAGAACTTTTAATTTTTATGAATAAGTAAGCATCACCCATGTCAACATGTCCACCCAACCTAGAGTTTCCACTTCTGAAGGCAATTAGGAATCATACTTTTAAAATGATTCGCACAAAGTTAAAGAGTATGCAAGTTGTGGCTCATGGGATTCAAATTCACAACTTCACTGCTGCAGTCTAATGCATCACTGTGTTGTATGACTTCTGCTAAAGTAGCCATTAAATAAACTCACTCTGCAGTCATGTATTTTTTATACGCCAAAGTAATGCATGATGCAGCCTACATCATTTCCACCACACACACACACACACACACACACACACACACACACACACACACACACACACACACACACACACACACACACACAAACACAAGTCACTAAACATACCATGCTTCTAAAACATTTTACCAGTATCATTCACTGAGGATTCAGAGTTCTTAAATGGCAAAATCTATCCAAAGTACCTCTCTATACTGGCACCCAAATCAGTCACTGCTCCCACCTTAAATGAACAGAACACAGCATCTAGGATGCTAAGCTACAAGGTTTAGGTTAATGCATGCAGAAACCCACTTCTCATTTCCTCAGGTCATGACTTTTACAGCACAAGCTTTTCACTACTCCACAACAATCTTAAAAGCAATCTAAATGTCCACTCAAACTGCTCACAGAGACATACAGGCAAAGCTGTCTACAAAAACAGAAAGCTTGTGAGGCAATAACTTCAAGAAGTCTGCATGAACTTTCTTAGTGATGACAGTACTACAGTCTAATATGAAGACAATAAATCCCACATGCAAATAGTATGACTTTTTAATGCTAGACCAGTTTTCTCAATGTGATCATTAATCCTGCATGTAAGCAAATAATTTAGGGTAGCTAAAGAAAGTGACAATAAGATGGGATAGCCAAACAAATCAGGAGAAGTATAAGAAATGCACCTGGAAGGTGCACCTGTTCTATCAGAGATGCAGCCAGATAAAAATAATTTCAAAAGTAAAATTATGACTTAACTGAAGTCATAGTTTACGGAAACTGCAATGCCTCCTCGTATTATGCAACAGGTTCCTAAATAATTTACACTCATCCCAGCCTTGGCTAGTCACCACAATGGTACCACCTCTCAGGTGTTTTACTTCCTGTGTGAGTCAATATGCACCTTCCTTGTGTTACAGGCTAGCAAGGCCCCTTGAAAATCTGGAATGTTTGCATTTGTGAGCAGGAAAGAAAGTACAAACTTGAGAGGGTGTGAAGCCTGCAAAGGTTGGAGTTACAGTGAAAAAAACAGGACGACTTGGCTTACTTACAATGTCTTACCATTTCATGCAAAATAAGCTGGAACTGCAGAGCTCAGTATATGCTTTCCAGATTCAGTATTTGCTACTGGGTGCCACACAGCTTTGGCAATATGCAGATGAAAACAGAGCAATGTATGCTATTTACCAGCTACAACCAGAACTGCTCTACCACATCAAAACCCTGGTTTTGCTTCAAGTGGGAGGAGTAGCAAAAGTTAAAATTTTGACAGCAAATGATAAGAGGCTTTGCATGGACGAACTAATGTTTGTGCCAGACTAAAAAAAAAAAAAACATTATTTCAGTGTAGTAAACAAAGAAAGCTGCCAGTCTTTACAGACACATTAATTCAAAGCTGGAGAAGGAATTATTACTGCTTGCAAAGTCCATGCCTTTGTCTAGCAGCCAATACCTCCAGCAACTCAGTCTCCAATCATTAAGCTCACACTGCCTGTGGTACACTTTTCAGATTTTGGTACAATTTTTTTTTTGTAAAAGTTCTGGCTACTTCCCCATTAGGCGGACATGCCACAGTAAACAAATATTGTAGATGATGGTTTCTTTGCAACACACTGCTATTCATGACTGCCTGCATTAATAGCTCAAACTTATTTATCTGTTTCTAGTGACAGAATGTGCACACACTTCTTAACTGTGTCCTATTTTTAACGAGGCTCTATTGCATATAAAAGTTTTTCTTTCACTCGGAAATAAGTCTCTTTCAGTATTAATTTAACCATTATTTCCTCGTAATTTATGGTTTACTACTCCATCTATTCAGACTCAAATCTATTTTTACTGTGTGCATACAGACACCACATGTTCACCTGCATCTGTGTTGTAGTCTTTGACTGCATTCTGGAATGTTCACTATGTATAGTACAGTGTTTCTTCGCTGGCCTTTCCTGTATGGCCTGCCAGTGGAAGACTTTTAGTAAACTAACACCAAGTGAATAAACGGAGAAAGAAGAACTCTAACTCTTTTTAAAATCCTCAAACATTCAGTGTAAATTATGTTAAACAGCAGAAATATGTTCTGTATTGTCTAAGCAAAACAGAAAAATTCTATATATGATTAGCTAATTCACACTTTGGGAGCAGATATGAAAATACTTGATGAATTCAAGTTTATATTATGACAGTAATAGGAAAAAAGTAAAAAAACGGACTTGGAGTGTGCCGAAGGTCAGCTATATAAACGGCATGACTGCTGCAGGGGATCAAGCATCCAGTAACACAATAACTTACTCACTGCACCATAATAACAAGAAGAACCTAAGCAACTAAGACACTAGGGGAACTTAATCAATAATACATGTAAACTGTGTATTATGTGCGTGTGACATTGGCCTAGTAATCAAGGAGCCTCAATCCTCACCACTGGCAACAGTGGAGGAAGTACACACTGGGAGGATGACAATAAAATACTCAGTAAATCACAGTATCTTCAGAGCGCAAAATCACAGAAAATATTTAAAACAGCATTGCAGGACAGTCTCAAATAAATACAGAAAACATTTAAACTAATCTTTACTATACCTCTTACCAAATTTAAAAGAATTTACAGTACCCTAGTTAACTTACTTACAGCAAGGCAAGGCAAGACAGATGGGGTGAGTGGTTTTTTCCAGTGGATGCTGCAGGTCAAAGAGAAAATACAATATGCACAGTAACTCTCAGAGTTCTTAAATTAATATCAAATATTACTGCTGGGGTACGTGCAGCATGACATCACTTTTTGTCACATGACTTCAGTTCCCAGGTTCAACAACCATTGATAGAAACTGCTAGCATTTAGCATCTCCCTGTGAAAATACATAGCCTTCAGATGTTTGCAACTGCTGGAAGACATAAACCACTTATAACACAATGCAGAAGGCTCCCTAGTTTTAGACATCCTGTCTCCTTGCTGCATTGAAACTAAAGTACAGTTGTGTACCTACCATAAATGTAGATGTTCGAGTGTATTCACTGCTGCAGTCATTACAATTGGGTTATCCTGCTGGCAGGCTACCCGCAGTCGGCCTGAATTCCAAAGTCCTGGTCCAGCGTCGGTTGCTGTCGCCTCTTCCCTGACATCAGTGCGCCAGGGGGTGTAAAAGATGCAGCAGACGCCATTTTCTTCAGTTTTTCTTGCCCCAGATGTCAGGTGCCCCCAAAAGGGTAGGCTGTAAAAATTATGATCATAAAAAAGCATGCCCATAACCTTCATCTACAAGCAAATACACCACATACGTTGTATAGAATAGATAGGTACAGATAAGTTCCAGCAAAGAAAAAGGGGGATGGTGGGAGGGTAACCTGGACTGCAACAGTGAATACACTTGAACATCTACATTTATGGTAGGTACACAACTGTACTATGTTCATCATGTTTCACTGCTGCAGTCATTACACTTTGGTAGAATCCCAAAGCTAAGGTTGGGCAGCTGGGCCTAAATAGAGTTTGGAGTGGCTATGAGGCCCTGCAGAACTGCAGTGGCAAAGCCTGCTCTGGATTTAGAGTAGAGAGGTAAATGCTAGTGCTTTGTAAAAGTGTGCACTGAAGTCCATGTTGCAGCATCCAAAATATCCTTGGTTGGTACTCCTCTGAAGAAGGCTGCTGAAGTGGCTACTGCTCTTGTAGAATGTGGCCTAATGCCCTTGGGCACTGATTTGCCATGTTGTGAATAGCAGAAACAAATGCAGTGGACTATCCATTTCGAAATAGTCTGTTTTGAAATGGCTTTTCCTTGGGAACCTGCAGCATATACCACTAAGAGTTGCTCAGTCTTTCTGAAGGCTTTAGTCTTGTCCAAGTAAAAGCGTAGCTGTCTGTGTATGTCCAAAGTATGCAGAAGTCTCTGCCCCTTATTCTGTGGGTTTGGATAAAAGGTACGCAAATGTATGGTTTGGTTAAGGGCCACGCTGGACACTACCTTAGGCATAAATGTTGGGTTTCTCCTTAGAGAAACCCTGTCCTGATGGAAAATAATAAAAGGTTCCACAGCCATTAGTGCCTGTAACTCTGAGACTCTTCTTGCTGAAGTTATTGCTAGGAGAAGAGTGGTTTTCCATGACAAGTATTTTATCTCTGCTGTATTGGCAGGCTCAAAAGGAGGTAGAGTGAGCTTTTGCAAGACAAAATTGAGGTCCCATGTAGGAATTGGAGCTCTCCTTTGAGGTCTTATGTTTTTGGCCCCTCTGAGAAACTGTCTTAGCAGTGGATGAGAAAAAATAGGTGGTTCCGTATTGTAATGAGCTGAAATGGCAGAGGCATGGAACTTAATTGATGAGAAGGATATGCCTTTGTCCAACATCTCAGTTAAGTATTGAAAATCTGAGGAATATTTGGTTCAAGCGAGTCAATTCCCTGCGCTTGGTTCCAAGCACAGAATCTCTTCCATTTTTCTGCATAAGATTTTCTGGTGCTGGGCCTCCTGGCCTCCAAAATAACATCCATTACTGCTTTAGAGAGAGGTGTGTTCCGAATAATTACATTATCCGCCATGCAGCCAGATTTACAGTTCTGAGTTGGCTGTGCAGGATATGATTGTTCTGTTGGGTCAGCAAATGAGGTATTAGAGGCAATGTCCAGGCTGGGCCTTGAGACAAGCTCTTTAGAATTGGGTACCAGTGCTGGCGTGGCCAGTCTGGGGCAATCAGTATCATTTTTGGCTTCTCTTGTCTAACCTTTAGGAATACCTTGGAGAGAGGCAGAGGAGGGAAGGCATATACTGTAAGGGCTTTCCAGCTGAATGAAAGGGCATCCACTTTCCATGCTTGCTTATGATAAGTCCGAGTGCAGAATCTCTGTAGTTGGCAGTTGTGAGGGGAAGCGAATAGATCTATGTCTGGGCATCCCCATTTCCCTGTTATGTTGAATATTTGTAGGTCCAGTTTCCACTTGTGAGGATCCATGAGGTTTCTGCTTAGTTCTTCTGCCGAAGTATTTGTCTTTCCTGGCAGGTATTGTGCTTGCAGATGTACTTGATAAGTCAATGCTGTGTCCCACAAAGTCATGGCTTGCCTGCAGAGGGGGTAGGAATGTGTGCCCCCTTGCTTATGTGCCACATGACTGTAGTATTGTCCGTCTTTATCAGCAGTTGTCCTGGATGAAGTAGGTCCTTGAAGGCTGTCAGGGCATTTTGTACAGCTAGCCTCTCTTTTTGATATGAAGATGCATTTGGTTTGTGGGCCATGTGCCCCGAATACATTTTCCTGCCATGTGCGCCCCCCAGACATAATCTGATGCATCTATTGTTAGTGTTTGCCTGGCAGTGGGTAAGGTGAATGGCTGTCCCTTGTTGTGGTGACAGGCCTGTGCCCACCATTGAAATTCCTGTTGCAGGCATGGAATGAGAGTAATTACTGTTTCCAGGCTGTGGCAATGTTGAGTCCAAACACTTTTTAGATACCATTGCAGTTTCCTCATATGCAGTCTTGCATATGGAATTAGTAGAATGCAGGATGCCATGTAGCCCAGAGCCTGCAGAATTTTTCTTGCAGATAACTGGGTCTTTGTTGCCATGTCTTTGAAGTAAGAAGTCAGATGCCTTTGTTTGTCTGGCGTGAGATAAGCCATCTGGGCAGTTGTATTTAAGCTTGCACCCAGGAATATTATCTCTTGAGAGGGTACTAGTTTTGATTTCTTTTCCTTTACTGTGTACCCTAGGCAAATTAGTAATCTTTTTACAAACGCCAGATGCTGTAGTAGACTATCTTTGTCCTTTGCTTGAATAAGGCAGTCGTCCAAGTAGGGGTATATTTGAATTTCTCTTTGTCTGCAAAATGCAATTATGGTGCCAGGCATTTTGTGAAGACCCTGGGCGCAGTAGATAAGCTAAAGGACAGTGCAGAGAATTGGTAGTGCAGTGAGCCAGCTATGAACCTGAGGTATCTTCTGCAAGATTGATTGAGATATGCAGGTATGCCTCTTTCAGGTCCAAAGTTACAAGCCAAGCCTTCTTGTCCAGCATGGGCAGAAGCTGCTGTAGAGTCAACATTTTGAATTTTGGAACGTCCAGAAAAGTATTTAGAATAGACAGGTCCAGAATTGGTCTCCAGGCTTTGTCCTTTCTTGGTACTAAGAAAAGTCTTGAGTAAAATCCTTGTCCCTGCTCTTGGTGTGGCACTGGCTGAATAGCCCCCATGTCCATGAGAGATGAAACTTGTTTTTGTGCCTCTTGCCATTGATTGTGTGGCAGGTCAGGTCCTTTTGCTTTTGGAAGGGTGTGAAAGTGGAACCTGTATCCCTGAGAGACTATAAGACCCATTTGTCCTGGGTGATCTTGTGCCAGTTTTGTGAAAAAGTGCTAGCTTTCCCCCTAAGGGTGCTGCCAAAAAATAAGTGCTTGGCATTGGCAGAGGGAAGTCATTGAGACTGTTTTCTATAAGGCTGTGATTTGTCTTCTCTGCTTTTGGAGGTAGAAGCACCCCATTGTTTGGGCCTGTATGAGCCCTGGGGCTGTTGCCTGCCTCTAGGGCATCTGAATCTGCCTCTTTCTGGTCTGTCTGAAACTGGAAAGGACCATTTGTTAGAGGGCCAGTTCCTGCTAAATCTGGGTGGCTGTACTTGTAAGAAATCCTTTACTGTCTGCATAGATTTTGCCTTATCCTCCATTTTCTTTAATACCTCCACTGCCTTAACACCAAACAACGTATCATGCTGTAATGGAGCATCCAATACTTTTGCTTTAACATGATCAGGCAGATTCTGTTCTTTTAACCAAGCATGCCTTCTAATAACAGAACCAGTAACAGTGGCCCTGCTCGAGGCCTGTAGTGAATCATAGCCACATTGCAAAGTATGTTTTCCCACTTATTCAACTGCATGCAATAAATCCTGCAAATCTTTGTTCTCAGAACATTCAGAATTTGTCAACATTTTTTGTTTTAACAGACATTAAGTGTTGCTGATATTTGAGCATATGAAACTGACAATTCAAAGCCCTTAACTTTTTTCCCCCATCTGTCTAAAGCCCTAGAATCTCTGTCTGAGGGGACAGGGTTTTTGGCAGAAGCAGCCTTCACCTCTCTGGGTCCCTGAGAGAGAGTTTCTGGGTCAGCAGCAGGGTTTTTATAAAGAAATTTATGGGAGTCTGGGACCCTGTAGTAGCTGTCCGGCTTAACAGGGGCAGGAGGTAAAAAGTCTGGAGACAGGCCGGACTCTGAAAAAACATCATCTACTATGTCTAGAATAGGGGGAATTGCAAAGGGGTCTGTGCTGAGGAAGTAAAAGAAAGTCTCAAGTCTTTTCTTAGAATCGGAATAATCCTGGCTTTCCCAATGGAAATGCTCCCTCATGGTATGCAGGGTTTCCCCAAAAGAATAGTCCTCAGAAGGAGAAGCTGAAGGAACAGAATCTTCAGCATCAGAATCCTCACAGGGAGGAACAGAATATCCCTGATCAGAAGAGGAATCGGAGGAAATAGAAACCTGATCAGAAGAATCATATTCAGTGTCTTGCCTAGGCCTCTTATCAGGAGAGGGATGGGAATCCCTGATCAAAGTAATTAGTTCTTCAGCCATTTTGAACATGCTGTACTGGTTTCCTTGTCTTTAAAACTGTTTTAGACTTTGTCTTGGATGCTGAAGTAGGCTTTATATAAAGTTGTGTAGGTCTGAAGACACCCTCAGAAGCCGATGCCTGATCAGCGACTCCGGACCCATCTGAGGGGTTCATTTCCGAAGGGCCAATACCTTGAATATTCAGAGGCCTAGCTGTCTCCACGTGGGAGTCAGAGGCGGCCTGTGGCTCTGAGGTAGCGGGAGTCAGGGGCTGCGAAAGCACCTCACTGAGCACCAGTGAACCGGCGAGGCTTCGTCATAGGTTTTGGACCTCGGATGCTTGTCCTTGTCTTTATCCTTGCGGTTTTTATGAATTCCAGTCGTCAGTTGTTCCAACGGCATTATGTAGTTAAACCTTCTGCCAAAATAATGAAAAGCAAAATCGTACCGACGCTTAATAGTGCGTTGGTTAAATCTAGCACAAAACCGACAACTAGGAACGTCGTGGTCAGGGCCAAGGCAAGGAATACAGTAAGAGTGGAAATCCTTATGAGGTATTTGCTTCCCACAAGAAATACAATTGTTAACTTTTTCTGACATCCGTCTGGAGCAAGAAAAAATAGTTTCCCCAATGGTGTACTTAGCTTTATTAAAGACTTCGGATCTGAAATTCGATTTCGAAAATCTCAGGAGTCGGCTGACTGGCACTTGTGAACTGCTTTTGCTTCGGGCACCGCTCGGCAAGAAAGACTGAAGAAAATGGCATCGGCTGCATCTTTTATACCCCTGGCGCACTGACGTCAGGGAAGAGGCGACAGCAACCGACGCCAGACCAGGACTTTGGAATTCAGGCCGACTGCGGGTAGCATGCCAGCAGGATAACCCAAGTGTAATGACCGCAACAGTGAAACACAATGAACATCTGCAGTGGCAAAGCCTGCCCTGGATCTAGAGTAGAGAGGTAAGTGATAGTGCTTTGTAAAAGTGTGCACTGAACTCCAAGTTGCAGCCTCTAAGATGTCATTGGTTGGTACTCCTCTGAGGAAGGCTGCTGAAGTGGCTGCTGCTCTGGTTGAATGGGGCCTAATGCCCTTAGGCACTGATTTGTCATGCTGTGAATAGCAGAAACGAATGCAGTGGCCTATCCACTTTGAAATAGTCTGCTTTGAGACAGCCTTTCCTTGTGATCCTGCAGCATATGCCACTAGAAGTTGTTCAGTCTTTCTGAAAGCTTTGGTTCTGTGCAAGCAGAAGCGTAGCTGCCTGTGAATGGCCAAAGAATGCAGAAGTCTCTCACCCTTATTCTGTGGGTTTGGATAGAAGGTAGGCAAATGAATTGTTTGGTTAAGGGCCACACTGGCCACTAGCTTAGGCATAAATGCCGGGTTTGTCTTCAGAGAAACCCTGTCTGGATGGAAAATGATAAAAGGTTCCACAGCCATTAGTGCCTGTAACTCTGAGACTCGTCTTGCAGAGGTTATTGCTAGGAGCAGAGCTGTTTTCCAGGATAAGAATTTTATATCAGCTGTAGAGGCTGGCTCAAAAGGAGGCAGTGTGAGTTTTTCCAAGACATAATTGAGGTCCCATGCAGGTATTGGTGCTCTCCTTGGAGGTCTCATGTTTTTGGCCCCTCTGAGGTACTGCCTTAGTAATGGATGAGAAAAAATAGGTGGTTCTGTATTGTAATGAGTTGAAATGGCAGAGGCATGAATCTTAATTGATGAAAAGGATAGGCCTTTGTCCAGCATCTCAGTTGAGTATTGCAAAATCTGAGGAATATTTGGTACAATCGTGTCAATTACTTGTGCCTGGTTCCAAGCACAGAATCTCCTCCATTTTTCTGCATAGGATTTTCTGGTGCTAGGCCTCCAAAATAACATCCATCACTGCTTTAGAGAGAGGTGTGTTTTGAATGGCTACATTATCTACCATGCTGCCAGATTTAAGGTCCTGAGTTGGCTGTGCAGGATCTGACTGTTTTGTTGGGTCAATAAGTGAGGAATTTGAGGTAATGTCCAGGCTGGTCATTAAGACAAGTTCTTTAGGATTGGGTACCAGTGCTGGCAGGGCCAGTCTGGGGCAATCAATATCATTTTTGGCTTCTCTTGTCTGACCTTTAGGAGTACCTTGGGAAGGAGAGGCAGTGGAGGAAAGGCATATACTGTTAGTTTTTCCAGCTGAAAGATAGAGCATCCACTTTCCATGCTTGCTTGTGATAAATCCTTGTGCAGAATCTCTGAAGTTGGTAGTTGTGAGGGGAGGCAAATAGGTCTATGTCCGGGCATCCCCAGTTCCTTGTTATCATGCTGACTTGTGGAACCAATTTCCACTCGTGGGGATCCATTAGGTTTCTGCTTAGTTCATCTGCCAGAGTATTTATCTTTCCTGGCAGGAATTGTGCTTGCAGATGTACTTGGTAAGTCAACGCTGTGTCCCACAAAGTCATGGCTAGTCTGCAGAGGGGGTAGGAATGTGTGCCTCCCTGCTTGTTTATGTACCACATGACTGTAGTATTGTCCGTCTTTATCAATAGTTGTCCTGGATGAAGTAGATCCTTGAAGGCTGTCAGGGCATTCTGAACAGCTAGCATCTCTTTCTGATTGATATGTAGATGCATTTGGCTTGCGGACCACATGCCTGAATACATCTTCCTGCCATATGGGCCCCCCAGGCATAATCTAATGCATCTGTTGTTAATGTCTACCTGGCTGTGGGTAAAGTGAATGGCTGTCCCTTGTTGTGGTGACAGGCCTTTGCCCACCATCGAAACTCCTGTTGCAGGCTGGGAATGAGAGTAATTATTGTTTCCAGGCTGTGGCAATGTTGAGTCCAAACACTTTTTAGATACCACTGTAGCTTCCTCATATGCAGTTTTACATATGGAATTAGTAGAATGCAGGATGCCATGAAGCCCAAAGCCTGCAGATTTTTTCTTGCAGACAACTGGGTCTTTGTTGCCAACATTTTGAAATAAGTAGTCAGTTGTCTTTGTTTGTCTGGCGTGAGATAAGCCATCTGGGCAGTTGCATTTAAGCTTGCACCCAGGAATATTATCTCTTGAGAGGGTACTAGTTTTGATTTCTTTTCGTTTACTGTGTACTCTAGGCATGTTAGTAATCTTTTAACAAACGCCAGATGCTGTAGCAGAATGTCCTTGTTCTCTGCTTGAATAAGACAGTCGTCCAAGTAAGGAATAATTTGTATTCCTCTTTGTCTGCAAAATGCAATTACTGGTGCCAGACATTTTGTGAAGACTCTGGGCGCAGTAGATAAGCCAAAGGGCAGTGCAGAGAATTGGTAGTGTAGTGAGCCAGCTATGAATCTGAGGCATCTTCTGCATGATTGTCTGATTGGGACATGCAGGTATGCCTCTTTTAGGTCTAAAGTCACAAGCCAAGCCTTCTTGCCCAGCATGGGCAGAAGCTGCTGCAGAGTCAACATTTTGAATTTTGGAATATCCAAAAATGTGTTTAGAATAGACAGGTTCAGTATTGGTCTCCAGGCTGCTTTCTGGGCACCAAGAACAGTCTTGAGTAAAATCCTTGTCCCTGCTCTTGTTATGGTACTCGCTGAATGGCTCTCATGTCCATGAGGGATGAAACTTGTTTTTGTGCCTCTGCCCATTGGTTGTGTGGCAGGTCTGGCATACCATTTGCCCTTGGCAGGGTGTGAAAGTGGAACCTGTAGCCCTGTGACACTATATTCAAGACCCATTTGTCCTGGGTGATCATGTGCCAATTTTGTGAAAAAAGTGCTAGTTTTCCCCCTAAAGGAGCTTCCAGAAGATAAGTGCTTGGTGCTGGGAGGGGGAAGTCATTGAGACTGTTTTCTGTATGGCTGTGATTTATCTTCTCCGCTTTTGGAGGTAGAAGCACCCCATTGTTTAGACCTGTATGAGCCTTGGGGCTGGGATCTGCCTCTGGGGCGTCTATATCTGGCTCTTTGTGGTCTGACACGGGAAAGGACCAATTCTTTGTAGGCCAGTTCCTGCTAAATCTGGGAGGCTGTATATGTAAGAAATCTTTGACTGTTTGCATAGATTTAGCTTTGTCCTCCATTTTCTTCAACACCTCTTCTGCTTTAACACCAAACAAGGTATCATGCTGTAATGGAGCATCTAATAATTTTGCTTTAACATGATCAGGCAGATTCTGTTCCTTTAACCAAGCATGGCTCCTAATGACAGAACCCGTAACTGCGGCCCTGCAGGAGGCCTCCAGAGAATCAAAACCACATTGCAAAGTATGCTTTCCCACTTGTTCAGCTGCATGCAATAAATCCTGCATTTCTTTGTTTTCTGCACATTCAGAATTTGTCAACATTTTCAGTTTAAGCATATGAAACTGACAATTTAAAGCCATTACGGCCAAGGTAGCAGAAGTGTAAATCGTTTTCCCCCATCTGTCCAGGGCCCTTGAATCCCTATCAGAGGAGATAAAGTATTTTGCAGTGGAAGCCTTGACCCCTTTGGGACCCTGAGACCTTGTTTCTGGGTCAGCAGCAGGGTTTTTATAAAGAAATTTATGTGAATCGGGAACCCTGTAGTATCTGTCTGGCTTAACAGGAGCTGATGGTAAAGAGTCAGGAGACAGACCGGACTCTGAAAATACATCATCTACAATGTCTAAAACAGGAGGAATAGCATGGGGCCTGTGCTGAGGTAGTAAAAGGAAGTCTCTGAGCCTTTTCTTAGATTCTGAGTAATCTTGGCTCTCCCAGTGGAAGTGCTCCCTCATGGTATGCAGGGTCTCCCCAAAAGAATAATCCTCAGGAGGACAGGCTGAAGGGACAGATTCTTCAGCATCAGAATCCTCATAGGAAAAAAAGAGTATTCCTGTTCAGAAGAGGAATTAGAGTAAATAGAAACCTGATCTGAAGATTCATATTCTGTCTCTTGCCTAGGCCTCTTATCAGGAGGGGGATGGGAACCCCTGATCAAAGTAATTAGGTCTTCGGCCATTTTAAGCATCTGTTTTTAGGCATGGAGGCCTGTCCAGGGGAATGTTGCTTTAGTCTTTGCCTTTGAAGCTGAAGTCGTTTTCACATATAACTGTGTTGGCCTGAAAACACCCTCAGAAGCCGATGCCTACTCAGAGGCTCTGGGCCCATCTGAGGGAATAGTTTCCGAGGGTCCAATACCTTGAGTATCCAGCAGCCTAGTAGTCTCCGCGTGGAAGTCAGAAGCGGCCTGTGGCTCTGAGGTAGTGGGCGTCAGAGGCTGCGAAAGCACCTCACTGAGAACCGGCGACTGGCCTAGCAGAAGCCTCGTCGGTTTTGGACCTCAGATGCCCGTCCTTTTCTTTGCACTTTTTATAAACTCCGGTAGTCGGCTGTTCCGACGGCATTATATAATTAAATCTTCTGCCAAAATAATGAAATGCAAAATCGAACCGACGCTTTAGTGCGTTGGTTAAATCTAGCACAAAACCGACAACTAGCAACGTCGTGGTCAGGGCCTGGGCAAGGAATACAGTAAGAAAGAAAATCCTTATGAGGTATTTGCTTTCCACAAGAAAAGCAATTATTAACTTTTTCTGACATCGGTCTGGAGCAAGAAAAAAAATTTCCCCAAGGGGGTACTTAGCTTTAATGAAGACTTAGGATCTGAAATTTGAACTTGAAAATCTCAGGAGTCGGCCGACCGGCACTTGCAAACTGCTTTTGCTTCGGGCACAGCGCAGCAAGAAAGACTGAAGAAAATGGTGTCGGCTGCATCTTTTATACCCATGGCGCACTGACGTCAGGGAGGAGGTGACAGCAACCAACGCCGGACCAGGACTTTGGAATTCAGGCCGACTGTGGGTGGCCTGCCAGCAGGATAACCCAATTTTAATGACTGCAACAGTGAAAAACGATGAACATATTTTATGGCGCAATTATAAAACAATTTAATTTCAACTATTTTCTTGAAGTTTTGCAAGTTAACCCTCTATGTTCTAGTTTCCACTATGAAAACATATACATTTACACATGTACAATAGTTTATATTCATTTCTGTTCTTTTCCAGTAAGGTACATTGTGGATACATCTTTAAGTTCTGTACTATACAAACCCTTTTCACACACACACTTCTGTACCAGCAGTTTGATATACACATAACATACAGTTCTAACACATTTGTAACAGAAACATATGAATCATGTTGACATTCACAACTGACATATAATTATTTACAAAATTCCAGACAGCTGGCTGGCAGTGTCTCGTTCTGTCACACTTGTATATAAATCATATTAGTATTCACGTATATAAATCATATTAGTATTCACAAAAGAAAATTATTTACAAAATTTCTTTTGTGACATTCTGCCCCCCCCCCCGAAGACTCAAGCTATCTTTTCAAGTGACCCTTGAGAAACGTTGCTTGAGGGGGTGAGCCTATCTGGAAATACAATACCCTATACCCTTGTCTTGAAATCCCAGATGCCTTAGCATTGCTAACCCCAGTACAGTACTACAGTGTCCCATCATATGCCTGCAACCCTAGGCTCCGCCACAGTAATTTGGGATTTGGCTGGCTGACTCCCTGCAGCCATAGATCCCCCTCAGACTCTACCTGCCTTGTACTACAAATGCTTAGTACCAGGTCCTCCCTATCATGGTAAGGTTTCATCATGTTAACATGGTACAGTTTGTGCTCCTGCCTAACAGTTCTACCATGTAGTTAACATCACTGACTATCCTTACCATTTTGAAGGGTCCCTCATAAGCTGCCTGCAGCTTGTTGTGTCTGACAGGAATGAGAACCATTACTTACTGCCCCACAGCATACTCTCTAGCTCAAGCATTCCTGTCATACCAGACCTTTTTCTGCTGTTGGGCTTCTGCCAGGTTCTCCTGGGTGAGGCCCATGAGTTCCCTGAACCTTATCTACGGTTTAGGACATATCCCACAACAGACTCCTTTGTGGGATTTACATTTACCCTCCCACTCATCTCGAATCAAATCTAAAGGTCCCCCTCACCCTATGCCCATACAGCAACTCAAAGGGTGAAACACCTGTTGATTCCTGGGGCACCTCCCAGTAAGCAAACAACAGATGAGGCAAATATTTGTCCCACTCCCTCTTAAACTGATCTGCAAATTCCCATAGCATTGTCTTTAGTGTAGAGTTCAACTTCTCAACCAGACTATTAGTCTGGGGATGGTAGGGGGTGGTCTTTAGGTGCTTCACCCTACAGTGCTTCCACAGACAAGCCAGCAGGTCTGACATAAAATTGGCACCCCTGTCAGTATTTCTTTTGGTAAACCTACCTTGCTGAAAATTCTAAAAGCATTTGACACCTTTTCTGCCTCAATGGAGGACAGAGCCACAGTCTCAGGGTAACTGACAGCATAATCTACTACCACTAGGGCATACTTTTTCCTTGTGGAACCTGGGGTACTCAGAGGCCCTACAACATCCATAGCTACCTTTTGAAATGGCTCCTCAATCACAGGCAAAGGCATCAAAGGAGCTTTCACCTTGTCTCCTGCCTTGCCTACCTTTTGGCACTGCTCATAGGTTCTGCAGTACCCTCTTACATCTCTGGAAATCCCAGGCCAATAAAAGTTCTGCATAATATATCTCTTGGTAAGCTTTATGCCCATAAGACCTGCAAAGAGAATATCATGGGCTATGGCCAAAAGTGCCAGACAGTAAACTCTGGACACTATCAACTGCTGTATTATCTCACCTTCTAGCCCTCCCTCAGGGGTCCCCTCTCTATACAGTAACCCTTTGTCCCAGTATACAGATTCCACCTTTCCTTGAAAATCAGGTGCCTCACTAGCTACCTCCCTCATGTCTTGCAATGTAGGGTCTGAGTGCTGAGCCTGTCTCAACTCTCTTTGAAACCCTTCCCAGCTCCCCTTCCACTGGATGTCTGGCATCCTCTAACAGCGGTGCTTCACTGTCAGCCTGGGTACTACTACTCACCCCTGCCCTTGCAGTCACTCTGTCCAAGGAAACATCAGTACTCACAAGCAGCTGCGACTCACCCTCAGTCTCACGGCTATAGGGTAGCTCCCTCTCAGAAGTAATCACCACACCAGTCGTGGCTTCAAGTCTGCGGTCTGTCTGGGTCGCCCCCAGGCTACCAGACCCACATCCTTGTCTCCAAGCCTGACTGTGCGTCACTGCATGCACACAGGGTACTGCATTATCAGAATCATTCCCTATAGGACATCTGCAGGGATATCCTCAAACACACCTACTCGCGGTCTTCCATCTCCACCCCCCCCCAGTCAAAGTGAACACTAGGCCAAAGGTATTTGGAATGCGCCACTCCTAAAGCTCTGATTGGAGTAGATTTCACAAGCAAGAAGTGTCCCGCTTTAACCACTGCAGGCTTCACAATGGCTAGGTCAGATGCTCTCTCTCTCTCTCTCTCTCTTAGCAGTGGCATCTTTCCCATTTACTAAGATAGGATATAACCTCTTGTAGTACTTTGGTACCCTTGTTGTCTCAGGACAACTTACTGCTGGCAGTCTGTCATTTCCACTTACTGGCTCTCCCACCTTTTGTTCCCTACCTTGCCTCTGTGGACATCTATACGCTACATGGCCTCACTGGTTGCATTTGAAACATTTAACCCTCGCTCCTGGACATTTACCTGCACTAATGGATTCCCCTGCCACTGTTGTTTTATGTGCGGGCAGTCTAGGCTGCCCACCATGGGTTCCCTTAGACCCATGAGCAGCACTGGGTATCACCTTCCTATGCAGTGATGCCCTGTTTGCTAAGTATAGGTCTCCCTTTTCCCCAACTCATCTGCTGTGTTGCATTCTCTATCTGCTAATCAGATTCTCATGTCCTCAGTCAAAGTGCTAAGGGCTTGTTACCTCACCAAAAGGTCTGCCAGCCCTTCACAAGTGGTGACCTGACACCCACTCATCCACCTATGAAAATAAGTGCTTAGTTCAGCAATATATTCACACACACTCATTTGCCTTGCATCTATGCTCACAAAACTTTTTCCTATAAGCTTCAGGTGTTAACTTAAAACACTCTAAAAGACAAAATAACAGTATTATAATCTAAGCAATTAGTATCATAAAATTTAGAAATAGCAGTTACAGCTTTACCAAGGAGTAAGGGGGTCATAAACCGTACCCAGAGCCCTTGGTTAACATTATACATTTTGCATACCTGTTCAAACATGAATAAAACTGTCATAAGTATCACCCTCTGTAAATTGTGGAAGAAATTTACTGACATTTGTGGTTTCTGGGGTTCGGTTACTCCCTTCCCCCTTACCTCCACGACCCCGGAGAAGAGTAAGTATCTCCTTCTCATGATCCCTCTGCCTCTCATTCTTCTCAGCTTTCAGACGTCACAGTTTCTCATTTTCCTCAGCCTCAAGATGTCTCAGTTTTTCATTTTCCTCAGCTTCAAGACATCTCAGTCTCTCTGCTTCTTCTATTTCCAAATGTTTGGCCTCCAGTTCAAGTTTCCAACTTCAGGTGGATTTTAAAGTACTCTGTGGAAAGGTTGAACTGTCCATTTTCTTAGACTTGTACATCTCCAAGGCCAGTTCGGTTGTCCTCTGGATTGCTGGTCTGTGATGCAGCTGTACCCAAGTCTGCAATCATTGCTGCATTACTCAGGGTGATATGCAACCAGTCCTTTAGCCTGGCACATCTCAGACAACCGGCTCCTTGTCAGCTTAAACTCCTCTGCTGACATCCTTGCCTGCTCTCCCTAACTAACCAAGCTAAAAAAAAAAATAAAACAGTTATGATATGAAACTCTGAATGTTAACTGTGTGGCTGATTGAGAGTACAAACACTTTCCTTAGTGACCACTGTTTACAGGCTACAGGAATTCAATATCCACACCGCTGAATCCCAATCTGTGGATCACCACTGCCAACCAACTGCTATGTGATGTTGCTATCCCACCAATTAATATGTGATGCCCCAACACTGGCCCAGTAACCAAGGAGCCTCAGTACTCACCACTGGCAACAGTGGGGGACATACACACTGAGAGGATAACAAGTACACACACAGTAAAGTGCAATTTCCCTTAAGAGCACACAGAGACCACAGTCAGTCTGGGGCTGGTTTCTCCCTCTTTCTCCAGATCCCAAATAAGACTCTCCACTGGCACAGCTACAGAGCTGAGTCCTTAACCAGGATTCCAAGCAAAGTCCTCTAACACTCTTTCTGTCCAACCAGTGCTTTGTGTCCCTGCCCAAGTAACTGACACACACACACACACACACACACACACACACACACACACACACACACGTTTTACACACACCCAAACCTGGGAAAGATTGGCACAGATTTACTAGCTATCCCCTCCTTCTGCCCAGACTATAAATTAGTTATCACTGCCACCAGAAGCCCTTATCAGCTACCTTAAGGCCCTTAACAAAGGGTGTCCAATCCTACTGTGCAATGTTACTATTAATCCTAGTCTGACCAAGAGCAAGGATATTAGGAGTGGCCTTGCACAGTGGTACCAAATAAATATGAAAGTATTCTGAGTTTAAATATGTCTCACAAATATTAGCCGCAAAGACAGGTTTAAATATATTTAATAATAAATAATAAAAAAACAAGAAAATACTCAGTAAATCATCACATTATATTCGGAGTTCAAAATCACAGGAAATATTTAAAACAACATTGCAGGACAGTCTGAAATAAATACATAACACATCTAAACTAAGCTTTACTATATTCCTTACTGAATCTAAAAGAATGTACTGTACCCTAGTTAACACACTTACAGCAAAGCAAGATAGATATGGTGAGTGGGCGTTTCCAGTGGATGCTGCCAGGTCAAAGACAAAATATAAAATGCTCAGTCACTCTCAGAGTTCTTAAATTAATATCAAATATTACTGCTGGGATACTTAGGTTCATAGGTAGGTACTAGGGTATTGGCCCTAGGGCCTATATAAGCCTAGCCAAAAAGGTATCCAGCCTTTCACCACCCAAGAAAATTGTTTTCCTGTGCCCCTGTCGAGCAGAGACACAGAAGTAATCCCCTTGGGGTGAATTTCCTATCTCCCATCCAATCATCAAAATTTTTCTTGAAGAGTGTTAATGAGCTTTATTTGATATAGATAGGTAGTTTGTTCCAGAGTATGGGAAGTCTCTGGGACAGGAATCTATCCCTTCAGCATGTTCTGCTTATTGTGGTGACAAGGTTTAGGTCGCTACAGCGTGTAGCTCGGAGGGATTGGGATTTCTTTAAGTGGAACATGTCAAACAGCTCTGGGTTTGACATAGCTTTGTATGTTAGGCAGAGATCGCCTCTGAGTAGGCGATATGTGACGGAGTAAAGCTGGAGGTTTTTGAGACTGTCTGCGTACGGCATCTGTTTGAGGCCGGTAATCCTCTTTGTGAGGTATTTCTGCGGCCTTTCCAGTTGTTGTAGATGTCTTGTGAGGTACATACCAAAAGGGGTGTTGTACTCTATAATACATCTAATGAGTGATGAGTAGAGGGGAACAATGAGCTCTTTTTTCCTGGATGAGAAACCTTTTGTGATGAGGTGTGCCACGTAGAAGGATTTCCTGACTACTGTGGCAATGTGATTATCAAAGGAGAGACTACTGTCCACCTGTGTCCCAAGGTCTCATATCACGCTTTTGGTGTTAAACAGACTACCGCCTATGTGGTAGTTCATGGGTACAGAGTTTTTACCAAAAGGGATGACAATGCCCCCCTTTTTGGCATTGAGCTTGAGGCCATGGCTTTGACACCAGGCATCTGTCTCAGTGAGGCCCTTTTGTAGGATGTCCACATCGTTAGGAGTTTTGATTATGGCTCCTAGTTTTCAGTCATCTGCAAACTTTGTTAGCCAAAGACCTTCTGTGTTAGCCTGTACTTCAGAGAAGTAGATACCAAGCAGGAGAGGACCCAGGACTGAACCCTGTGGTACTCCACTTGTCACTGGTCTGAAGTTGGATTTAGAGTCTGCTACTTTCACAGTGTGGGTTCTGTCAGTGAGCCAGTTGACAACCCATCTTGTGAAATAGGGATTTACACCTAGTTTACTGAGTTTATCTATAATTCCAGAGTGGGGGATGGTGTTGAAAGCCTTTGCGAGATCTAGATAGGCTGTGTGAACCTCCTTACCCTCATCTACGGCTTTGGTGACCACTTCAAAGAAGTCTATCAGGTTTAGGAGACATGATCTACCTTTTACAAACCCAAACTGGTTAGGGTCTAGAGTTTGGAAATTACCAATGTCATTGTTTATAGGTTCCATGATGATACGTTCCATAGCCTTGCTGACCAGGCTCATCAGGCTAATGGGGCAGTAGTTCCCAGGGTGGCTCCCCCTTTGTGGAGTGGGATAACCGTTGCCGTGTGCCATTCAGTGTGCACAAAGCCTGAGGTGAAGCTATGACTGAACATGGTACTTAAGGTGGGGTGCCAGTTCGTTCTGTAGTTTGTATAGAACGCAGCCTGGGATGTTGTCAGGTCCCATGGATGCTGTGTTCTTGGCTTTGGAGAATGTGTTTTTACCTGTGCAGCCATGATTACAGGAACTTTGCATTCTTCCGGTACAGAGATGGGCCCTTTAGGGGCTGAGTGAGGGGTAAAGTTAGCACTGAACCTATCTGCCAGGATGTTGGCAATATCAGTTGGTTCTGTATATTTAGTGCCATTGTGCTGTAACTCAGAGCAGATCTGAGTGTTGCCATTGAGATTCTTGACATAGCTATAGAATGCTTTCTGGTTGTCTTTACAATCAGTGGTGATTTTGTTTTCGTAACTAGCTTTGGAGGATTTTAAGAGGGATCTCAAGCTTCTTACTGAGGCTGACCATGGAGTTCCTCCAATCATGGGATTTTACTCTTTTTCAACAGTTTCTTTCTTCTGTTGTAGAGTTTGTTTATGGCAGGGGACCACCACATTGGCTTCCTTTTTTTGGAGGCTAGCATCTTGGTTCTGGTTAGGGATTGCACAATCTATGCACTCGTGTAAGCGCTTATAAAGTGCATTTGTATAGGATTCAGCAGTCGTACCTCTATTGTCCATCAGTATGGGTGTCGTGAAGTTTGCCACTTCTGTCTTAAGAAGCGTGAAGTTGGCTTTGGAGAGATTTTTTACAGTGGTTTCCCTAATGGGGGATAGGGGTGTGATGTGGATGTCTAAGATGATTAGCTTGTGGTTGGATCTGACCAACGAGGAACTGACCTCTGGTGTGGAACACTGGTTGCCCATGTTGGTAATGACCAGGTCTAGGATATCGTTGCCCCTGATGGTGGGGGGGGGGGGGTATAGCTAAGTTGATCCAATTGATCCAAGGCGTTGGAATTTATGAATTCCAGAAAACGTTCAGCACAAGAGTTGGTACATGAGTAGTTTTCCAGTTAATGGTGGGGTAGTTGAAATCACCCATTATTAGGGTGTTAGGTTGTACCCTAATATTTTCCAGTGTATCAAGAAATGAGGAGTGGGAATCCTGGGGCATGGTGGAGGATCTGTAGCAAGCTACAATTTGGATTGCGGTCTTGCCCACAGTTAGTTGCACTTAGATAATCTCGGATGCATTATGCTGAGCAACTAGCCTGGAGGTGTGGATACCCTTACTGAATATGGAAAGATGCCTCCGCCTTTAGTGTTTCGGTCCAGGTTAGGTGGCCAAAAGGTGTGGTATGAATTATAGCCTGGTAATGCAGGGGTGCTCTCTGGAGCCTTGTACCAGGTCTCTGTCACTGCACAGATGTCGTTGTTCTCCATTTTAAGGAGTGCCTTGAGTGAGTGCATTTTGAGGTTTAGACTTCTAGCATTGAGTAGCATTACCCTCAGATTTTGCTTGCTTGTACCTGTTATGGTGGTGAATTTGTAATTTGAACCTTGCCTAAAAAAAGGCACTATAGGAGTGGCAAGAGCCTTAGCCAGTATCTGGAATCCCAAGGGCGATAGGTGCAGGCAATCTCTGGCAAAGCATCATGACTTGTCGATCATGTCATCCCAGGTAGACAGATACTGGATCCTCTTAGAATGACACCAGAAGCTTAGCCAATTGTTGAAGTCAATAATTTTGTCCTTGTACTATGGTATCATTCTGGGTGATGGCAGGATGCTACTCAGGGCTAAGGTCATATCTGCCTGGGCTACAAGAATGGACAGCTCCTCCATGTCTCTTTTAATGCTTCCCAGGGAGGTACATCTTAGGTCATTCACACCAATATGGACAATGACACAGTCATATTTGTACTTGTTGTGGAGCGACCTGAGTGCGTGCATTATGTGGCAGATCCTGGCAGCCGACAGGCAGCCGACAGTAACTTTCTCCTTGTTTAGCCTGGTGAGTGGAACATCAGTGTGCCTGACTATAGAGCCACCTATGATTAGAGTTCTGGGTACGTTGCTGTGCCTTATGAGCTGTGGTTGAGTGGCACACTGGGATTGTGGGCTATGTGTCATTTGGGCTGTGTTGGGGGGTGGAGGTTGCTTGCGTTTCTGCTTTGTAGGTCCCTGTTGCTTGGGTAGATTTTTATTGAGAGCCTCTGCGAATGTAGGTGTGTGTCTTGTGTTTCTATGTGTATGTTTTGTGGTGTAGGTTTTGAGGGACTATGGGATGAGTGTGGTGTGGTGCAAGTGTTTACCTTCTCCTCTTGACTGTCTAGTCCAGTCTTGGGTGAAGACAGCTTTGCTTCCAGGTTGGCTATACAAGTGCATCTCTTACAGACTGTAATGTTGGGTGGTAGGAGGGGAGGGTTGTCTGTGTACATGAGGCAATTGCTGCATTGCCCCAACATGCCCAGATTCATCAGGTAGACAGGAGAAAACACCAGGAGCTGACCCTTAGACATGCCTGGATAGGTGCATATTTACTAAGTACTAAAAACTGTTTTCCTCTAGACAAGTGAGGAAAGTTGAGTGCTGTAGTAATTTGTAGCTTACTGAATGCTTACAATGAGTTCTGAACAAGTGCTGAGCTCAAAGATACAGATTTGAGTGCTGACTTCAGTTCCTAGGCTCAATAACCATTGCTAGAAACTGTATTTAGCACCTCCCTGTGAAAAATACATAGCCTTCAGATGTTTGCAACTGCTGGAAGACCTAAAACAATAAAACACTTGAAACACAATGCAGAAGGCTCCCTAGTTTTAGGCATACTGTCTCCTTGCTGCATTGAAACTAACTTTTATGGCGCAGTTATACAACAATTTAATTTCAATAATTTTCTTGAAAGTTTGCAAGTTAACTCTCTATGTTCTAGTTTTCACTGTCATATACATTTACACATGTACAATAGTTTATATTCATTCTGTTCTTTTCCAGCTACAAAATGTGAGGAAGAAACACTGACTGGAGAGAGTTCTGCAGTTGCTCACCAAAAAGCAATGCAACCTTCAATCGTGACTTCTAGTAACCTACAGGAAGATACAAGACAACTGCAAACAGACCCGGTTAAAATACACAAAGCACTTGGAATATATCAGCACAAACAAAAGGCTGGAAAAAAATGGAAGAAGTTTTAAACAGATATTCGGATGAGCTGATAAAGCTGCAAAAATCAGAGGTCAAAATACAGAAAAGTCTTGCTGAATATGATACTGCCCAAGAAGAGATGTTTCAAAAAAATAATAGAATTACAAAATAGAGCATGTAGGAAAAACTTGAAATTTTCAGCTATACCAGAAAAGCTGGAAGAAACAGACTGCATTAATTTTATGAAAGCACAAATAAGCAAATGGACTGGTATTCCACAGCAGGAGTTGTCAGTTGAAAGAGCACATTGTGTGTACACTCCAAATCTGGCTTTAAGAAATCAATCTAGACCTCAGCAGGAGGAATTGCTTCTGACAAACTGTAGCAGTAGGACAAAGTACTAAAAGTGGGAGACAGCAGGAGTGTTTGTGGAGAATGATTACTCATTGTGCACCTGACAGAAGATGAGCAAATTTATTCCACTATTCAGGGAATTTCGAGATGCAGGTATGACATTCAAACTGCTATACTGAGCGATCTTCAAGGTATAATTCCTTGGAGGGGCAAATTCATTTTCTGATTAAGTACATGCTAAGGAGGAAATACAAAAGTTTGTCCAACAAAAAGTAAGCTGTGAAACAGAAGCAGATTCTGCTTCTTGTTCTTCTGGTAATGACAACTACAGAGGAACTCTATGTGAAATCTCTTCAAATTTTATAACAGAAAATATTTGACAGAAGGAAGGGAGCATGAGAGTTTACTAGAAGAATTGAGAGTACATTGGAAATGAAGCAGAGACAGATTTCAGAGATGAACAGTAGTAAAACCAGGTCAGTTAATATTGGATTACAATGCAATAATTATATTTGTGAAATATGACAGAACAAGAAAATAAGGAAATATTGGACTCTTTCGGAGTTTGTTGGACTTGTGGGGGACTTTGAAGCATATGCCCTACTTCATGTCATTAATGTTTGGAAAAGTGCTTTGGGAAGGGAAAGAGGAGGGAGAAAGTTAACTATAAGTAAATATTTTTTTCTTAAATAGTACCAGTTTTGTAGCATGAGGATTTCTTTACATGCTATAAGTAATGGGGACTGCAAAAAGTCTTTTTTTCTTTTTCTTCTTCCTTCTCTCTCTCTTCTTGATCCATTTTAAGAACTATACACTGCAATGTATAAAAAAGCCCATTTAAAAAAATGACTTCTTTGATGTGCTTTTTCTCATTCTTGCATTGGGAAATAACTGGGTTAAAGACCCTAGATTGATTTATTAACACGTTTTAAGAGAGAGCAAGTAAAGGAAAAAGAGCATTGAATATTAAGAGGCTTTTTTTTCTAGCAAATACATGTAAGCTCAGTAACAATTTTGCAGTTGGTCTTCATGTTTCCATGGAAACAATCTGATAAAGAGAAAGCGGCTGTCTGGTTCTCATGTCTCCATGGAGACAATCTGATAAAGAGGAAATGGCTACAGTCTGGTGGAGAGTGATTGGCTGAGGAAAGAGAGAGAAACTGGCTAAGAGATCATGTTCTCTGAAAATATGCAAGGGTTTTCCCAGCTGGGAGAGCTATAAAGATAAGACATAACCAATCAGCATTTAGTTGAAGCACAGGCTGCACCATGCATCTTACCATGGATGACATTTCTTTCAGGTTAACTCAAGTCTGAGTCTGGCTGTCAGTTTGGGACTTTTGTTCCTTTCAGGAAGGTAAAACTTCAATATTTGAAGGTGTACATAGTTGTGTGTGTTAGTATTAAATTAATAAGTTTTAAGGGGTATAGGGAGTATTTTTTTTTTTTTTTTGCTTGAGGGCAAGTTTTATAAGATGTGACATAGGCTCAAAAGTATATGACAAGAAACTGCTGTATAAAAGTTCAATCTGCCAAACAGTGTATGCAAGTAACACAACAAAGCTGGAACTAGACATTTAACAAATAAGGTGTTCTACATAAAGGTGGGAATAATAACTTTTTAATACAATTGTGCTTTCTTTAATGCCTTTAAATGTAAATGGCATCACAGATAAATACAAACAAGAAAGTAGCAAATTATATTAAAAAATACAGAGTGCAAGTAGCTATATAATAGGATACACACTTAGAAAGAACTGAACATGTGAATTTGATAAACAAAGGTTTTCAGGATGGTTATTCACTGGAATACCTGGGACATAGGAAAAGAGGAGTAATATTAACTGCAAGAGGAACTCCAATAGTGATAGAAGACAAAAAAAATAATGATGGCAGGTGTGTAGTGCTAAGGGGCTACTGGCAAGGGAGAAGGATTACACTGGCATGTATTTACATTCCACCTAAAACTGCCATACTGGAGCTTAAGAAAAAAACTGGGAGAAATAATCAGTTTACAGCAAGGAATATTACTTATTGGTGGGGAGTGGCACTTGATTTGCAGCAGTGAAGATGCATCTGGGGGCCCAGAAGGGAAAATACAACAAAGGAGGATAGATTTTTGAAGAAATGTATGAAAATATTTGGCATGGAAGATGTGAATTCAGTAACAGGAGTTTGGAGTGAATTTACATTTTACTCCCCAAGATATAAAAAACTGGGCTACGTTAGACCAAATTTACATTTCACAGGAACATGTGCATTTAATTCATGGCCTTGATAGCCGCCCAATTACTATTTCAGATCATATGCCAATAATAGCTAAAATAAAAACACTGGGTAATGAAATAAAAATGAGACATTGGCGCTTTCCCACCTATCTGTTGAACAGAGAGGAACTTAAGGAATGGGTACTAAAGGTTATTCAAGAGCTGTTAGGATAGAAATTTCTTCTGGAAATATAGCTAGGAAGCAGGATAAAATTAAGGTTGAGTTTAAAAATAGGGTGGAAATAAAAGAAAGGGGGCTGTAGTTAAGAAGTGACAAGAATTATTTAGAGGGATTGACAAACATGAAAGTATTGCAGAACAGGGGGAATCTCACAGAACAAGAGGAGGATCAACTGCTGAATGCTAGGCAGAAAATAAGGGATTACCTTGATAATATGCACAAGCTTAGAAAGACTGCTGTTAAGCAACTGTTTTTTGATCTCACTAGAGCACAAAACTTCTTAGCACAACAACTCAGGAAACAAAGTACAAAGGGTTGTTGTGAAACTTAGGTTGCCTATAGCAAAGAAGGGAACAAAAGATCCACTAGAGGTATTAGAAATAGTTTGGAAATTCTATGACAGTCTCTATAAAGAAGAGAAATATAAAAACAACAAAGGATACAAATGGAAATGTTTATGGCATAATTAAATATGCCAAGCTTAGAGGAAGATGAGGCTCAATTATTAACAGTTAGGATAGGAGGAGATGGGTTATACATCACAATGTTTAAATCATCTACAGGAAAGTCCTCAGGAATACATGGTATTCCTGTGGATGTTTGGAAACTAGGAGGGGAAAAAAAAACTTCCATATCTTTATCAGGTAACAATATCTTAAAAGAAGTACCACCGTCCTGGAATAAAGCAGTAGTAGCTGTAATACCTAAAGACGGTAAGGGTAAGATCCAGCTTCATACAGTCCGATCTCAATACTAAACCATGACTATAAAGTGTTCATGTCTGGAATGGCTCAAAGAGTGGCAAAAGTAATGCCAAAAGTGACAGATATGATCCATGTGGTTTTGTGGAGGAGAGGCAAACATTTGACATTAACAGAACATTGATGATCCAGAGGGAAGCAGAATGTAAGAAAATGTCATTGTTGGTGGGTCTTGATGCAGAAAAAGCATTTGACAGAGTAAGCTGGGACTTTATGAGCAGGGCAATGGAAGCATTTGAATCTCTTGAAAAATTATAAGGTTGATTAGGAGAATATATGAGGGATCGGAAGCGAAAATTAAAATGGTTGGGGTCCTCTCTGATAATTTCTGCTTGAGCAGAGGAACCAGGCAGGGGTGTCCTCTTTCCCCTTTATTATTTGTATTATTTTTAGAACCACTAGCAAAGAAAATAAGGGACGCAGAAATTCAAGGATATAATTGGTATGGTAGTCAAGAAAAGGCGACTATTTGAAGATGATATTATTTTATACCTGACAAAACCAAAAAAAGACACTGCAGTCTTGTGGAACATTTTGAGAAGTTGCAGATCTTTTCAAGACACAAACAGATGAAGGAATTTATCTGGGAGGGGAAGATGGCAACAGTTAAGTGGAATAAGCTGATTCTTCCAGTAGAACAGGGCAGACAAGGATTACCCAATTTGAAGGGGTATTTCAGAGCTACACAGTTAAGACTCCTATACATAAGCACAAGCAGGAAATTAGAAGTTATGTACTCACCATAACGTTCCATCTGAGTAGGTGTATTCATTTGTCTGCAACCTGTGGGTTATGGATCCGATATCGGATCCGAACTGGCATGGTTTACCAGCTATGGATCCAAGCTCTCAGCTCCTCCCCTCACCCATAATGCCCTGCTCTCCCCTCATGACCACAGATCGAGTTTGCCAAAGCAAGAACACCCTGAAAAGGGTAAAACATCATATGCAGGAAACTGAAAGGCTAGGGGGATAGGAGGGCGGGATGGTTGCAGACAAATGAATACCTACTCAGATGGAACGTTATGGTGAGTACATAACTTCTAAATCTGAAGTAGGAGATTCATTTGTCTGCAACCTGTGGGACAGAGTCCCCAGCTACCTGAATCTTGGGCGGCCATCATGGAAGGATATTCCGGAGCACCGCGGAGCCAAAGGATGCTCTACCCCTAGATGTAAGATCCAACTTGTAGTGGGAAGTAAAAGTATGAGATGAAGCCCACGTGGCTGCTGCACAAATATCATCTAGAGGAATCCTGGCCTTAAAGGCTGCCGAGGTAGAGACTGACCGGGTTGAATGGGCATGTACACCCTCCGGCGGGCCTTCCCAAGCTTGATAAGCCAATAAGATACATTGTGAAATCCAGCGAGATAATGTGACTTTAGAAATTGGTTTGCCCAAATTAAATTTAGCAAAGGAAATGAACAACTGGTCGGATTGCCTATGACCAGCCGTCCTGTTTAGATAAAATCTAAGTTGCCTGTGAACATCTAAGGAATGAAGCTTGTATTCACCTTTGTTTTCATATTTCGGAAAGAAGACAGGGAGGTTAATGGATTGATTAATGTTTGCTTCAGAAGCTACCTTAGGAAGAAAGGACGGGTTGGTCCTGAGGTAAACACGGTCCGGATGAAAGACCAAGTAAGGAGGTTTAGCTGATAATGCTTGAAGCTCTGAGACTCTCTTGGCCAAGTAATGGCTACTAAGAAGGCGGTCTTGAAAGATAAGAATTTCAGATCTACCGTAGCCGCGGTTCAAGGGGCGGTCAAGGCCTGGAGAACTAAGGAAAGGTCCCAAGGAGGAACCGCTTGCTTTACAGAGGGCCTGAGAAGAAAAGTACCTTTAAGGAAAATCTTACATAACTTGGCCGACATCAGTGGATTGGAGTCATGACCAATGTGATAATGAGAAATTGCCGCAAATTGTACTTTGACCGTGGAACTGCTGGCACCATCATTAAAAAGAGTGGTTAAAAAATCAAGCACCAAAGGGAGAGGAACTGTGAAGGGGTTTAGGCCTTGCCGCCCCCACAAAGAGAACCGTTTCCACTTGCTGCGGTAGACTTTCCTAGTGGATGGCTTATGAGCTGCCACCAGGATGGCCTTAACAGGGGATGAAATACCGGGAGTCCTGATCAAGAGTGGAACTGGAGCAGCCAAGCGGTCAGCTTCAGGTTGTCCAGGTTCGGAGGAGATAAGTGGGATGGATGAGATATCAGATCCGGAATGGGATCTAGAATCCAAGGAGGATTCACTGAGTGAGACCTTAGGAAGGGAACCAGATCTGTCGAGGCCAAAATGGAGCAATGAGAATCATTCTGCACCCCAACTGAGAGGCTTTCTGAAGAACTTGGAAAATCAGAGGCAAGGGGGGATAAGCATAAAGAAGACCGGGTGGCCAAGCATGCACCAGAGCGTCTCTTGGGGAACCTCCGGGAGGAGGTATCAGAGCGAAAAAAACGTCTCACTTGGTGTTTGAGGGAGAGGCAAAAAGATCGCAACAAGGAGTTCCCCACCGTGCGAAAATGCGTTCCGCTACCTGAGTATTGAGAGACCACTGTAAGGGTGAGAATGGTGCGACTGAGTTTGTCCGCCAGGATGTTGGACCGATCCAGAATATGCGTTGCTATGAGAAAGCGGTTGGTGGAGATTGCCCATTCCCACACTCTCATGGCTTCTCGACAAAGCGGGTAAGACCTGGTTCCTCCTTGCTTGTTGATATACCAAACAACCGACATGTTGTCCGATTGAATCGCAATTGTTCCCAAGGGAAGAAAGGCCTGAAGTGCTAGCAACGCTAAGAGCACTGCTCTCATCTCTAGAACGTTGATATGCAGTAAGGTCTCTGAATCGTTCCACGTGCCTTGGACGGTCCGGCCTGCAAATGCCCCCACCCGAGGCGGGAGGCGTCCGTGGTCACCGTGGCGAAAGGGGGAGAAGCACAAAATGGGCGGCCTCCGTGGAGATCTGGAGAGTGTAGCCACCACAGGAGGGACCGCTTGCAAGCCTTGCTGATCGCAATGGGATGATGCATAGGAAGAGCAAGATACGACCACTGAACTAGGAGTGTCCATTGAAGGATGCGCATATTGAACCTGGCGAGAGGAAGAAGCGCTATTGCTGCAGCCATGGACCCTAGGGCCCTCAGGACCAACTCCGCTGGAACTGAGCTTGATTGGAGAATGGCCCGCACCTGGAATTGCAGATTTTGAACTCTGTCCGCAGTGAGGAAGGCTTTTAATCTCCTTGTGTCTAACCTGGCACCTATAAAATCTATGAGCTGCGTGGGTGCTAGGTTGGATTTTTTTGTGTTTATTGTGATGCCCAGACAGGGAGCAAGATGGAGAAAGGAGTCTCGAGCCAATAGTAGTAGATGCCTTGTTGGGGAGGTGAGAAGCCAGTCGTCCAGGTAGGGAAAGACCTGTACCCCCTGAAGCCTCAGGTGGGCCGCTACCACTGCTAATACTTTGGTGAACACCCTGGGGGCTGTGGTGAGACCAAAGGGAAGGACCCGAATTGGTAGTGACTGGCTCCCAGCCGGAAGCGGAGAAACCTCCTGGAGCGCCTGTCCATTAGAATGTGGTAGTACGCATCCTTGAGGTCTATAGAGCACATCCAGTGATTTTCTCCCAGAAGGGGGGAGAATAGACTGCAACGTGACCATTCGGAACTTCTCCTTGGGAACTGCCAGGTTCAAGAGTGAAAGGTCTAAAATTGGTCTTAGATCCCCCGTCTTTTTTGGCACTAAAAAGAACCTGGAGTAGAACCCTGATCTGATCTGGTCTGGGGGGACGGGCTGGATGGCTCTTTTCTTTAGCAGATGGCCAATGTCTGCCAAAGCGGCCTCCCACTGACCGGGTGGAACGTCGGGGAGGGACTTCAATTTTGGCAAGTGAAGAAAGGGTATACGGTATCCTCTGGATATGATCTGGAGGACCCAGCGGTCTGATGTTATGGACTCCCATGCCACTAGGTGCTCCGGAAACGTCCCCGACTGCCTCCAGAGTGGAGCAGCTGGGCAACCCTCAGGGCTGCTGCGCGGCCGTTCAGAGAAGGTTCTCTGGACCCGAAGTTCCTGGGAGCCCCTCTGCCCCTAGGGCGGCGTCCTCCCTGTCCTCCTCTGCCACGGAAGGACTGGTTGTCCGGAGCAGGCTGAGGTTGCTACGACTTCGGAACCACATCTTCTTCTGTCCTTTTGGTTCCTAGAATAAGGCCTCTGGGGTGCAGAGAAGCGGATTCCGACGGCAGACAGCGCCTTCCCGTCCTTCTCGCTCTGGGTCAAAGTGTCGCGAACAGTTTTGCCAAAGAGGGCAGAACCATCGAAGGGGCGTCAATGACGCCTTGAAGGGCTCTGAGAAATCGCAATGACGGAGCCAGGCCTGACGCCTAGTAACTAGGCCTGCCCCTGCGGCTCTAGCGGCACCTTTCGTAGCATGGGACAGTAGCCGCATAGAGGTATTGGTGACGGACCTAAGAGTGGCCATGCGGGTGGAGTGCAGCACTTTGTCCTCCTCCGACATGGACTCTGGGGATGCAGCGTATTCTTTAATAAGATCGCTGCATCCTAATCACGTGCCAGGTAGTTCAGCGCCTCACAGAGAAGGTCGCTGAACTAAACATCCGCTTCCCCAAGCGGTCCATCATCCGAGACTCCTTGCTCGGGGAATGGACTGAGGGACTCTCCTGAGCAAGTTGCCTCTTGGTGGCCGCCGTCAACATGGCATCTACCGGAGGCCCCTTACTCCAATGGGCACGGTCAGCCGGGGACTGAGAATACGGTCGGGCCTTTTAGGATTGGCTCCACAGTGTCCGGTTCCTTCCACGCCCTGGTGGTAATGAGGTCCACCAGGGGTCGGCAGGAGGGGACACCCAAGAGGTAGACGGGCCCGCTTCAAATGCCTCCAAGAACACGGACTCGTCCGAGGAAGACTTGGGGCCGACCACCCCCTTATGCGGAGCATTTCCATGATGTCTCCAAATGAGACATCCTCGGGGTGACCGTGGGGAGCCTTCCTTCCTCCAAATCCGTGTCTTCTGTGAGAGACTCAGGAGTCAATGTGCCTCCTTTTGCACGTATGTTTGCGGGAACATCCTCCGGGGCTGTCAGAGGACTCCTGCAAACAGTAACCTGTTCCAGGGAACAGCTTGGGGCAAAGGAGCGGGCTGTCCCAAGGGCCGGACGGTGGAAGCCTGACCCAGTGCAGAGGAGCGGGACGGAGCCGAAGCAAGTGCCGGGGTCCGAGACCCTCAACAGGGCCCTCTCCACTACATCAAAAGCCGGGGAGCCGACCTCGACCAAAGGATCCGACGATCGGCTCCCCTCGGATCAGAGAGTGGATCGGAGCCGGCGCCGGCCGGATCCGAAGGACTGTGCGCCCGACACAGACAGCGCCGAAGGGGCACTGATCCCCGGATCCGAGGCTCAGATCCAGGCTCCGAGAGGTCGGATCCGGCACTCGAGGCAGGGTCGGATCCGGTACCAGTACTATCTGAGCCGACCCACCCCGCCCAAAGCTGCTCAGCTCAACTGCTCCAACCCGGTAGCGGGTCGGAGAAGGAGCAATTGGCTTGAAAAGGTCGAGCTCCCCAGAGGGGGGAGGCAAGAACACTCCCATCTGCATCTGGGCCAGGATGAACCTTCTCATCATCCAGTCCAGATTAGCGTCTGACAGGCTATAAGTTGATCTCGACGAGGCTACCGAGGTAGGCCTTGAGTGCCTCCTCGATAGCCTCGATGGAGATCGGGTCTCCTCCTCCTCAGGTCCCGTGAAAAACACACAGGAGACCGGAGCAGAGGAGGAGAGCCAACAGACAAGGAGGCCGGAGGAGAAGCCGCTTGGCTGGCGGGCAAACAGAGGTCTCGGCCCGCCGCTTATGGTGCTTCTCCTCCGTCCTTTCTAGCTTCCTCTCCTCCAACCACTACAGGAGGTTGAGTCCCAGGAGGAGGAGGGGAGCCGGGAGGAGACAACCACAGAAACGGTTACCCCCGAAGGAGCGGAGGCCGGAGCCGAGTCCGGTGGCAAAAGACCCGCCAAGACAAGCTTGGACCTTCGCTCCTTCAATGCCCTGGGGTTGAACCCTGCACAAATAGAACATCCAGAAGTGAGGTGTTCAACCCCAAGGCATCTAACACCGAGTGTGGCCATCAGCCGGGGAAAGCTTATGGCCACACTTGGAGCACTTGGAGAACACAGCTTTGGGTTGTTCAGACATCCCAAATACCAAAAGGTTACTTAAACTAAGTTAAAGTAAAGTAACTAAACCACACACAGGCCCCAAACACACACTACGCTACCAGCGAGGGGAGGGATAAGAAAAATAAATTTTAAAACACTAAAAGTATAAGTAAGAAAAAGGGAAACCTAAACTTCCACACAACTTTCACACAAAAATTCAAAAATTAGCACTTTAAACACTGAAAAAACTGCACTTAGCTGAAGAGCTTAGGAACACAAATCTGGTCACCAGCGCGGCAAACGAGATCTGAGGTCATGAGGGGAGAGCAGGGCATTATGGGTGAGGGGAGGAGCTGAGAGCTTGGATCCATAGCTGGTAAACCATGCCGGTTCGGATCCGATATCGGATCCATAACCCACAGGTTGCAGACAAATGAATCTCCTACTTCAGATCTATAATTCAAAGTGGAAAGGGATTATGATGAAACACGGGGAAAACTCAAGGAACAAGGAGAGGGTGGGATTTTAGATTCAGGCCTTTACAGAGAACAACAGTAATCATGCAGTATATTATATCCATAAAGTAGCAGAAAGTATTCTAAAAACTAAACCAACATGGGAATGCAGAATGGAAATTCTACCGATAGGGATGACTGCAATTAGGTAATACAGAAAATAGGCAAGAGGGGGCCGGAATTTTTTGGATATTATTTATTAATTATTATTTAATAAACATTATGCATTTATTGGACTGACAAAGGAACCAAGGTATTGGGAGCAAACAACTACAGAGGGAACGATGACAGAATGGGAAGACGCCAAGAATTTATTTGCATTGCCTTCCCTATCAGGGATTGATAGAGTACAGGCAAAGATAAAGAAATAGGGGGTTCCTAAATGAAAGACCAGCAGTGGTAGAGTTTTTAATAGAATCTAGAACTGAAGCTGCCATTAAAAAAGGAATAATTAGTAGAGCATATAAAATATTGCCCGATAACTATCAGAATCAATCAGAGGGAGTGGAAAAGCAATTCACTAAAACAATGTGAGGACACATGTAGGTCTCACAAATATGCAACAAAATATAGAAGATTTAGGATTTTTGCCTAGAAATGTTTACATTGGTATTTTTATACCCCAAGTAGACTCCAGAAAAAATTTCCTTAGGTAGACAGTAAATGGGGGAGGTGCAAAGGGGAAGAAAGGTAATTGGGAACATATTTTCTGGGAGTGGGGTGAGTTGGCAGACTTTAAGGATTCCCTGCGTGATGCACTGTTGGAGATAGTGGGTGGGCAGGTTGGTCTGACAAGGGAGATGAATCTTCCGAGCTATGATACAGAATTGAAATTGCCTAGACATGGTAAGGCCTTCCTGTGTCTAATAATGGCGGCTGCCAAAAAAGCAATTATGAGAAAATGGAAATCATAACCTAAACAAACTATACTGGAGGTAGTGAATATAGTAACAGAGATAAAGCAACTGGAATTGAGATCTTTCGGAAAGGGTAATAGCAAGCTACTTAGGAAAAAATGGGAATTATGGGAACAATACATACAAGAGAGGAATGAGGCCTACAAGGCAGCAGGACTTAAAATTAGATACATAATGTTTGAGTGAGAAAGATTGGATAGATTATAAGTGATGTATAATGTGTGCAACTGACGGTGTGTCAGTATGGTTTGTGATGTAAAATGCTTTCAACTTGGATTGTGTCTGTGTGGTTTGTTTTCATTTATATATACATCTGATTGTCTACATAGTAAGTGATGGTTTAATGATAACGTTTCCTGTTTAAAAAAACAGAAATTGAATAATTTATGTAATACTACTTCGGTTATATGATATATAACCATATATGCGACGTATAATATTTATGTTAATATAGTTTGATTACTTTTATATGAAAGTAAATTTGCCTATGTCACAAGTGATAATTCAATAAAGGCATTTGGGGAAGAAAAAAAAAAGAAAGGGGGGTGGGAACAGAAACAGGTACATTAAGAAACAGGTTAAATCCCAGATCTAATTTCCATTTAAGGTCTATCCAATTACTTTCTTGCACAGTCTACATGAGTTCCCCGTGGACCAAGACAAATGCATCCCCTTCCCTATTAGGGCAGATAAATGACATTCCTTTACAGCAGAACTCAAAATATGATGATATTGGCAGTTGTGTCCCGCTCCCCAAACTATGAATGGATGCATTACATTAAACTCTACCAATATCTTTCCCAGAATTTGTTTCCAATTCATCCTGACTTATTGGTCTGCTTGCTTACAACACTATCTTCTTATTGCAGCCCTCCCCCAACATACTCTCCTTCCATCTTACTTAACAGATATTGACTAACTTCCTGAAAAATAGCACCACTAGCCAACCTTGGCAACAGTGTCCAGTGTACATTACATAATCCCTCCGCCTCCATTACATATAAATATAGTATGAGCCATATTTAGGTAAGCTGGTTCATAGGTGAACACTAAGCTAACTGTCCTAAAGGGCCATTTTAAGCCTAGCCAATAAAGCAAGGTCAGAATCAAACCTTGTACATTGTATCTTATAAGGTGAAGACTGCAACTATTATGCCAAACCCATTAAGCCTGAGAAATGCCACAGCTGTCTCCCTCCCAAACACAGTTGAGAACAAAATGCCCTCCAGGGTTAATTTTCAATGTAATACTGTGCCGCCCCTTTATTTTTTTTACTAGATCGTATTAAATTTCAATAAAACAGTACTTCTGTCACCAGGACAAACATCAGACTAACCCAAAAGTTCTGGGCTGGATTCAACAACCTCCTCCATCCTGGTATGAGAAACTTACTAGTAATAAACCTGAAGAGATAGCCAATACAAACAGTATAAAACTGAAACCATCCCACAACTCCTCCACCACCTCACACTTGGCCCTGCAAATTCAGATTTATTACTCAGGAAACTAGGCTGGCTAGAACTTAACCAATTCAAAAACAGTCTCAGAGAATACCCACTTAGGTCTCATAGTTCATGTCATCATACCACATTAGCTTGTCCCTGATTTGTTATCCTTATAATGTTGTACCTCTTGTAGTGGTGTTTTTTTTTTCACTGAGCTTTTTTTTTCTCCTACTCTGAAAAAAGATATGTATCCAGCTAGAAGCTAGCTAGCAAATCAAAACAAAATAAAAATAAATAAAATACTACATTCCATGTATTTCTCTTATTTCCCCAGCACCCCCCCCCCCCCCGCTTCTCCTTTTAGCAGACAAATACTGCTTTCTCTTTAAGAGTTAAAATTTTGGTTTTGGTCAAACACATTAGTCTTACCCGAGCGGCAAGAGTTATTACAAACCACCATCCTCTTTAGGCTGAATCAGCAGCTCTCATTGCTCCCTTTCCTCCTCATCTTCCTAAAAGAACTCAGTTCTTTCTCACACTTTTGCTAGATTAATTTCTGAACTTGATAAACATATGTTTTTCCTACATACAATACCAATGGCACCAAAAACATTTGGCCCACCTGTATTTTACTCTTCTCATGCATAACATCCTCCATTTCCTTAGTTTTAGTTACTTGCCATTTGTTTCACACCACTCCTCTCAAGCCACTTGCTGTATGCACTTCTTTAGACAAATTCCTAATTAAGACGTTCTTGTGGTCTCATATTGTCAGACCACCTTACGCTTGGGCATATAATGCAGGACTATTGCTTTTGTTTTCACAACATTTCAATAATCTGATACCAATTCATTAAACACACTTAATTTTCCAGTGTCCCCAAGTCTCTTTCAGGGCAGGTTACTCTAAGTATACAAATTCAAGCAGATAGCTCACATAAAATCACTCCCAGGATGTGGAAATGTAACATGACGGATGGCAGAAAATGAAACTTTACAGGCTTCGTATTTTTCAGGATAGACTAACTTTAGTCTTCACAACAGGGATGGTAACAAGTTCTCAGAAAGAGGTCACATGCTCTTGAAGGAAGATAACCATCTAGAACAGAAGCAGAGGTAGATCTAAGCATCCAAAAAATTTATAACACTCACAAACATACTTGTGTTCACTGAGGCTGTGCCTCAGGCTGATGATGTTGTTAGGACTCTGAATTACTGTACACTTTCCCAGACACACTATAATGAACTAAATTATCAAAAACCTCCATAAGATATGATCTAATAAATCAGAAAAAAGGGCTGTCAACATGTACTTCAAGTACATTCAAGAGGACATGGTGAACCAATGACTACCCATTTATTACTGTTTAACTTTCCACAGCAGAAGCCTTCTAAACCACATTTATAGTCCATCCCTAAAGAATAGATTCTTATAGAACAGCAGTGAGTAATCCTAGTGGTGATAAACATGCACAGGACGGCACTCAATGTTTCTTATTAATTAGAATAAACTGCAGCCGTCTCTTGGGGGGCAGGGATGGGGCAGATTTATTTAAGCACAAACAATTCTGCTGCGACATTCAGCACCAGTAATCAACTGCATTTGCCTTTGCAACTCTAACGTTCAGTTTTTGCATGTTTATTATCACTCACAAATCTTACAAAATCAGTGTCATTAATTCTAAATGCTTATTATATGGATGCAACAGTTGCACATACAAATTTTTACAGAAATCTAGTTGAACCTGTATGCATATATCTGCTTCACAAAATAACATATTTAGGTGGAAAAATAAGATTAAACCTTGACAGAAAGCAATCTCCAATTACAGGAAGAATAAAACAGCTGCAGCTTGAACGCTCGGAAATAACCACTCCAAGAGTAACGGACAGCATGTTTCTATAAAGAGAAACAACTTGACTGCTTATTCTAGCAGGCCAGTCAAAAGTCAGGTTTGCTCATCGCTCTACTTACTGAATATTTTAATAACAAACTGTAATAAAACGAACAGCTCTTGCACAGGTTTCAAAAAGGAAGACAGTTGATGTGTTGCATTATTCAGAAGCACACTTTCTTCATTTTATATCAGTGCAATACTGACTCATTAATGAGAACGCAATGCCAACATCGTAGATACAATTTCATAGGCTCTTGGCAAGCATTACCTGTAATAGGGATCCAAAGAATGAAAAAAAAAGTGACAGATGTGCTAAAAATAAAAACCCACATTCTGAATTCTAGAGTACACTATCTAAATGGGGGTAGGGGGGCACAAAATATGTAACCTGTAATGGGACACTAACAGGCAGAAACCATCACTCTGAATATAGTAAGGTGGTTATGAAGCATCACGGTTATTTTAGCAGCAAAGATGGCTCTAAATGTACAGGATTTTTTGCTTCTGAAGGCTTCCACGAATGAAGACAAGTGGAACTGCCATGAATTACACTTATGACTTGGCCAAGTTTATAGGGGATATGCCTGAAAGATCATCACCAACATGGTAAGAACAAGACTGCCACGAAAGTCTTTATAAAATATTGTCACAAGTTGAAGCACAGTGAATTACTGCACAGGTCTGGCTCTCCCACTTCTCTGTGTCCCCAGCTGACCCTTCAACAAGCTCTCTCACCACCACACCAACTGTCAGTGAAAGAATGTCAGGGATATCTCTTATAGACAAGGACAAAAGCCATATTTCCAGGAAATATCTGGAAACTCGAATGAAGAAAGTACAGTTGTGTACACATAAATGTAGATGTTAGAGTGTATTCATTGTTGCAGTCATCACACTTGGGTTATCTGCCGGCAGGTAGCCCTCAGTCTCCCCGAATACCAGAGTCTTGGGATTTCTGCATCAGATGCTGTCGCTTCTTCCATGATGTCAGGTCATTAGGGGTATAAAACATGCAGCCGACATCATTACATCAGTTTTTCTTGCCCCAGATGTCATGAGCCCACAAAATAGGAAGCAATTACATGTACCCCCAGTAAAAAGTAAATATCAGTGTCATAAGATATGGCCAAAAAAAAAAATTAGGTAGAAAGTATAGAGAAGTCAGGAGGCTGGAGGTAGGGTAACAAGGACTGCAAAAGTGAATACACTCAAACGTCTATATTTATGGTAAGTGCACACAACTGTACTATGTTCTTCATGTTTCACTGTTGCAGTCATCACACTTGGGTTAATTTCCAAAGCTGAGGAAGGGTAGAGGCAGTCAAGAAGCATTAGGGCTGGCTAGCAGGCCTTGTAAGACTGCTGTGGCAAATCCAGCTCTAGATTTAGAAAAGATAGGTAAATGGTAATGCTTGGTGAAGGTGTGTACAGAACTCCAGGTTGCAGCTTCCAGGATGTCTCTGGTAGGGACTCCCCTGAGAAATGCTGTAGATGCTGTGGTAGCCCTAGTGGAAGGAGTTCTGATCCCCTGTGGGGTAGGTTTTCCATGGTGTTTGTAGCAGAAATGGATGCAGTGTGCTATCCATTTAGAAATGGTTTGCTTTGGAATGGCCTTGCCCTCTGCCCCTGTAGGAAAGCTGACTAGCAGCTGTTCAGATTTTCTGAAATGTTTAGTCCTGTCCAGGTAGAACCTAATCTGCCTGTGCACGTCCATGGAGTGCAGGATCCTTTCCCCTTTATTTTGAGAATTAGGGAAAAGGTTGGCAAATGAATGGATTGGTTTAAAGCCACACTAGATACCACCTTGGGCATAAATGATGGGTTAGTCCTGAGGGAAACCCTGTCCACATGGAAATTAATGAAGGGTTCAACAGCCATAAGGGCCTGCAATTCAGACAAAGTGATGGTGAGAAGTAAGGCTGTTTTCCAAGAGAGGAATTTTAACTCTGCTGTAGCTGCAGGTTTAAAGGGAGAAGCGTGAGCTTCTCCAGTATAAAGTTAAGGTCCCAGGCTGGAGTGGGAGCTCTCCTGGGGGGGGGGGGGGGGGTTCTTACATTTTTGGCTCCTCTCAGGAACTGTTTGACCACAGGGTGAGAGAAGAGGGGTGGCTCAGTATTGTAATGAGCTGAGATGGCAGAGGCATGAATCTTAATTGAAGATAAGGATAGACCTTTGTGGAGCAGTTCTGTTAGGTAATTTAGTATTTGAGGTAAGTTGGGCACGATTGTATCCATTCCCTGAGACTGGCTCCGAGAACAGTATATTTTCCAGTTTTCTGAATAGGATTTCCTAGTACTAGTCCTCCTTGCCTCAAGGATGACATCCAGCACCTGTTTACGGAGGGTTGCTGGTGATGTGTTCAGGGGATGAGCCAGGCTGCTAGGTTCAGGGTTTGCAGCTGAGGATGCAAAATCTGACCCTCCTGCTGGGACAGCAGGGAAGGGGTCTGAGGCAGGTGCCATGGTGGCACTACTGTCAGACTGTGTAAAAGTGGGCACCGGTGCTGGCGTGGCCAGTCTGGTGCAATCAGGATTGTCCTTGGCTTTTCCTGTCTGATCTTTAGTTGAGCCTTCGAGAGGAGGGGCAGAGGGGGAAAGGCATAGATTGAGAGGTTTTCCCATGTAAAAGACAGGGCATCCACTTTCCATGCTCGACTGTGGAGAGTTCTGGTGCAACATTTGCTCAATTGATGGTTCTGGGGGGAAGCAAAGAGGTATTGACACCAGAGGCTTTTTAAGCACCACTGAGGGTTCCTCACATGCAGTCTTGCATATGGAATTAGTAGAATGCAAGAGGCCAAGAACCCTAGGACTTGCTGCATTTTTCTTGCAGATAGCTGGGTTTGGGTGGCCAGTAGATTGAAGTAGTTTATCAAATAAATCTGTTTTTTCTGGAGAGGACTGCCATCTGGGAAGTTGTGTTCAAGCTTGCTCCCAGGAATACAATGTTTTGGCTGGGTACCAGATGTGATTTCTTTTGGTTGATGGTAAACCCCAGTGAAGTCAGAAGTCTCTTTACAAATGTCAGGTGCTGAAGTAGCAATTCCTGTCTGTTTGCCTGAATCAGGCAATCGTCCAAGTATGAGTAAATTTGAAATTTTCTCTGCCTGCAATATGCAATGGCTGGAGCTAGGCATTTTGTGAATACCCCGGGTGCAGTAGGGAAGCCAAAGGGAAGTGCAGAGAACTGACAGTGCATAGAGCCTGCTCTGAAATGCAGATATTTCCTGCAAGATTCCCTTATGGGATGTGCAGGTAAGCTACTTTTAATTCTAGGGTGGCTAACCAGGAGTCCTTGGCTAGCATAGGAAGCAGCTGTTGGAGAGTAAGAATTTTGAATCTTGGAACCACCAGGAAGGTGTTGAGAATAGACAGATCCAGGACAGGGTGCCAAGAGTTTTCTTTTCTGGGTACCAGAAACAGTCTAGAGTAAAAACTTTGCCCCCTTTGCTCTGCTGGGACAGGTTGAATAGCCTTGATACTGAAAAGACAAAGTACTTTCTTTTGGGCCTCTGCCCACTGGTTTGGGGGAGGTCTGGCCATCCGCTTGGGGTTGGCAGTGAGTGGAAGTAGAATCTGTATCCTTGGGATACAATGTTCAAGACACATCTGTCCTGGGTAATGTACTCCCAGTTTTTTGCGTGCAGAGCTAGGTTTCCTCCTAAGGGTGCAAGTACTTGGGCAAGGCTTGGAAGGATGAATGACAAGTCATTGTGAAAATTTTCCATAGGATGGTGGCTTACTAGTCCCTGTTTTTGAGATGGGAGCACACCATTGTTTAGATCTGTGTAATGGGTTGGGTGGGTGGCCTAATGGTTATGGTGTTTGCTTTACAAACACAAGGTGCAGGGTTTGAGTCTCACAAGGGATAACTGGCTAGGCTTAAAATGGCTCGCAAGGGCAGCGAGCCTAGTACTAATCTATGAACCTATGAACCCTGAGACTGTAGTCTTGGTGGTCTGCTGCCCCTTGGTTTGGACTGAGAAGGTCTGGGAGGGACTGGAAGAGACCAGTTTTTAGAAGGCCAATGCCTACTGAATCTAGGTGGCTGTACCTGTAGGAAATCTTTAACAGTTTGCATAGATTTAGCTTCTTCCTCCATCTTTTTCAGGGCTTCTGCTTTAGTGCCAAACAGACGTTCACGGTTTAATGGAGCATCTAGTAATTTTGCTTTGACATGGTCTGGCAAGATTTGTTCCTTAAGCCACGCAGGCCTTCTAAGAACAGACTCAGTGACAGCAGCCCTGCAAGATGCTTCCAAGGTATCAAAACCACATTGCAAAGTGTGTTTTCCAACTTGGTTAGCAGAATGCATTAACTCTTGTAAATCTTGATGTTCTGCACAATCAGGACTCAACATAATTTTCTGTTTAATTAGTTCCATGATATGTTACTGATACTTTAACATGTTAAACTGGCAATTTAAAGCCCTGATGGCAAGAGTAGCAGAGGTATATAACTTCTTACCCCATCTGTCTAAAGCCCTAGAATCCCTGTCCGAAGGGGTAGGGTTTTTGGCTACAATAGCCTTAATGCCTTTAGGTCCCTAGGAAATGGTCGCTGGATCCGCAGTAGGATTCTTAAATATGAATTTGTGAGTGTCAGGTACTCTGTAGTAACGGTCAGGTTTATCAGGGGTAAGACTAGATTCCATGAAGACATCATCTACAATCTCCAGAACAGGAGGGATAGCTAGAGGCCTGTGCTGAGGCAAGTTTAAAAATTCCCCGAGTCTCTTTTTGGACTGTGGGTAGTCCTGGCACTCCCAGTGGAAATGCTCTCAGAGTATGCAGGGTTTCACCGAAATAAAAATCCTCTGGTGGGGAAGCTGAAGGAATGGAATCCTCTGCATCAGAATCCTCATAGGTAGATAAAAGTATGTCCTGGTAATCAGAAGGATCAGAGTCATTGGACTCATGAGATGAAGAATCAGAAGGACAATCAGTTCTTGAACTTTTGGAGGAGGAAGGCTAGCTTCCCCCCTAATTAAAATAATAAGGTCTTCAGCCATTCTATGCATTTGTTTCTGTGGCATGGGGGCCTGAGAATGAGCTTTGGTCGTTGGTTTCCTAGGTGTAGTGCCAACTCCAGGCCTGAGAAATTCGGTATTTTTGGTTTGAAACAAAATAGTCTGTTTAATATGAACATCGGAAGGCCTGACTACACCCTCAGAAGCCGGTGCCTGCACAGCGGCTCCGGACCCATCCAAGGTAGAGACATCCGTAGGTTCCATATAGTCGAATAAGCATCTTGTGGCATACTGGACTCCGAATGGGTCTCAGTAGAGGCCTGCGAATATGTAGAAGCGGGTATCAGGGGCTGGAAAAGCACCTCACTGACTACCGGCAGACTGTCGACTAGCTTAGCGGAAGCGTCGTCGGCAGTTTTGGACCTATGTGGTCTGTCTCTGTTTTTATCCTTACGCTTTTTTGGAAGATCAGTAGTCTGATGGCTTATCGAAGCCATTTCAGAATATGGAGAATGAGAGCGAAAGAATTTAGTGACAAAAATAGCCCGATGACGAAAAGTTCGGGTGTTGAACAGGGTACAAAACAGACAGTGAGGAACGCTGTGGTCTGGGCCTAAACAGGTGATGCAGTAAGAATGAAAATCTCTGTGCGGTATTTGCTTTCCACAGGTAATACAATTATTAATTTTTTCTGACATCGGTTAGAGCAAAAAAAAAAAAAAAGGATCCCCAACGGGGTACTTCTCTTTTAGAAGACTTCAGGTCTGAAACTCGAAAAACAAAAATTTTAGGAGCCGTCTGACCGGCACTTGCGAATTGCTTCTGCTTGGCAAGAAAAGCTGATACAATGGTGTCGGCTGCAAGTTTTATACCCCTGATGACCCAATGTCATGGAAGAAGCGACAGCATCAGATGCAGAAATACCAAGACTCCGGTATTCGGGCTGACTGAGGGCTACCTGCAGGCAGATAACCCAAGTGTGATGACTGCAACAGTGAAACATGAAGAACATCTTACAAAGTACAATGGCTGCCCTGCTAAGCAAATAATTTTCCAGTCATTTTAAGTATGCATACGTGTGCATGTATGGGACACGTAACAATGCCTGACGTATCCATCATTTGTAGCCCCATCTTTCTCTCTCCATACTTCCACCAGGGTAAGTCAGTAGAGTCCTTCCCTATTTGTCACATGTACAAGAAGGCAGCCCTTTCCCTTCAATCCTGTTAACACACTTGACTTGCTTCCAGCTCTCAGACATGTCCACAGGAACAGCAGAATCACAATCGTAATGGAAGCTCAACAACCAGATTCCCACATGCAAGTAATATCAGGGATAAGTCCATGTCAGTGGAACAGTATCTAAAACACCTGGTAGTCACTTACAAGGCATGGAATATTTTATCATTATATAAAGACATAACAGATGATTAAATTAGAAGTGCCCCTCCCGCCCAAAGCCAAGCTTCACTACATTAGTCACTCATCCCATTCTCCTCAGTTAACAGCTTCAGAGATTCAACAGCCTGGCTGTCATAACAAACATCAGATTAAGTAAGGGATTCACAGTGTACTATGTGGTGTGTCATAAAATTGTCCTTCACTGTTTTCACATTTCAACAACTGCACAAAAGAGGTGGCATAAGGATAGCAGCTGTCTACTTACCATATTAATGCTAACAAGGAAAGCTCCTAGAAGACAAATACTACTTCAAGTCTCTGCAGACCTGGAACTAAAACTGTAGCCACTGCCATGCATGCTGTCCTACTGCACAAGTCTGCCTCTCCCAGACTCTATTTTAAATGTGCAGCTACAACCATTTTTGTTTTCATCCATATTGTCATACTTCTCACTTGGCTGTGCTTACTACTTTTACCTCTGTCAAGTCTAGCCAGTAGTGTGGCTAGTGCAGGAAGAAAGCCGCAACTGCCCAAGTAAAAAAACTGTCAGGAGGAACAATCGGCTATCCAATCCATCGTACATACTACTCTTTAGTGCATACTGGCTTTTAAAAGCCAGTATTCCATTTGCAGTCAAACATGAGCACTACAGTCCTCTATTTATAGTCTAAACTGTAGCAAGCAGTTTGCTAAAGTTTAAAAGTAAAACGTTTAAACTAAAACCTGAGCATTATGTATTGTATTAACTGTATCTACTGCTACTGTCCTTTTCTCCATAACTTCGAGGAGGTTCTTCATAGTGCTTGGACAGACAGGAGTAATTATCTACTCACTATGGAGTAAGTAACTGGGATTCATCCAAGACAGACTGGGATTATTCTCCTTTGTGTTTATCAAAACAGCATTCAATGCATTACTTAAAACAATAGTATGTAGCCCCTCCCCTCAACACACACACCACACACACTCCCCTGTGTAGCCTCCAGCAAGTGTACTCTAGGACCCATGGGATGCACAAAGCAGAAGCACATGAATAACAAAAACCACTACTAACTAGGTGTTCAGTATTCTGGCCACAAGATGACAGAACAGGAGGGGCAGAGGTATTCCTATTACTGCATCAAGGTTCATTTCCAGTAATCATTAGACCAGAAGGTTGGGAGGAATTAAAAAAAAAAAAATGGATGCCTAACGGACAAATGGACACATTTGACAAAGCCCAGAATTCACGATACCCGTTAAAAATTGCTGAAACAGTGTTAAGGTCATCTTGAGTAAATTAGGTGTGGGACAATGTCAAAACTGTATGCAGAGTTTTTCCCTCTCACTGTACAGCAAAAGACTGGAGGAAAAAAAAAAACAACCTTTTCTAGTGTTGCACAGCTGTCAAGAAGGTACTACATTTCTCCCATCCAGGTGATTTCCACTGAGTGAAGTTAACAGCTGTCTCGTACTCCCATTTCTATTCTGCTTTATAAAGCAGTGGCTGATGCTGCTACAGAGGTCCTCCTTGCAATGCAAACAAAGCAAAATATATGCAGTCTTTTCAAACTGGTTTCACCTGCACATCCACAATATCTAGGTAACAGCACAAGAGTTGAATTTACACAAGTAAGCATGTCTATCTGCCACTGCTTGTAACATGCATCTGTATAACTAACAGACTCCCAGAACAAGGTTCTACTGCATAGAGTGAACCTTATTACACATTGTAATGCATTCTTTCCATATTTTCTACAGAAAAAGTCATTGAATTTACACAATGATACTGACAGAGAAGGAAAGATCAGGTTTGCTTTAAAGGGCCCTTTTAAAATTTTAACCAAAATCCCCAAGGACGCCCTAAGCAGTCAAATGCTTCCAAGGTATCAAAACCACATTGCAAAGTGTGTTTTCCAACTTGGTTAGCAGAATGCATTAACTCTTGTAAATCTTGATGTTCTGCACAATCAGGACTCAACATAATTTTCTGTTTAATTAGTTCCATGATATGTTACTGATACTTTAACATGTTAAACTGGCAATTTAAAGCCCTGATGGCAAGAGTAGCAGAGGTATATAACTTCTTACCCCATCTGTCTAAAGCCCTAGAATCCCTGTCCGAAGGGGTAGGGTTTTTGGCTGCAATAGCCTTAATGCCTTTAGGTCCCTAGGAAATGGTCGCTGGATCCGCAGTAGGATTCTTAAATATGAATTTGTGAGTGTCAGGTACTCTGTAGTAACGGTCAGGTTTATCAGGGGTAAGACTAGATTCCATGAAGACATCATCTACAATCTCCAGAACAGGAGGGATAGCTAGAGGCCTGTGCTGAGGCAAGTTTAAAAATTCCCCGAGTCTCTTTTTGGACTGTGGGTAGTCCTGGCACTCCCAGTGGAAATGCTCTCAGAGTATGCAGGGTTTCACCGAAATAAAAATCCTCTGGTGGGGAAGCTGAAGGAATGGAATCCTCTACATCAGAATCCTCATAGGTAGATAAAAGTATATCCTGGTAATCAGAAGGATCAGAGTCATTGGACTCATGATCTGAAGAATCAGAAGGACAATCAGTTCTTGAACTTTTGGAGGAGGAAGGCTAGCTTCCCCCCTAATTAAAATAATAAGGTCTTCAGCCATTCTATGCATTTGTTTCTGTGGCATGGGGGCCTGAGAATGAGCTTTGGTCGTTGGTTTCCTAGGTGTAGTGCCAACTCCAGGCCTGAGAAATTCGGTATTTTTGGTTTGAAACAAAATAGTCTGTTTAATATGAACATCGGAAGGCCTGACTACACCCTCAAAAGCCGGTGCCTGCACAGCGGCTCCAGACCCATCCAAGGTAGAGACATCCGTAGGTTCCATATAGTCGAATAAGCATCTCGTGGCATACTGGACTCCGAATGGGTCTCAGTAGAGGCCTGCGAATATGTAGAAGCGGGTATCAGGGGCTGGAAAAGCACCTCACTGACTACCGGCAGACTGGCGACTAGCTTAGCGGAAGCGTCGTCGGCAGTTTTGGACCTATGTGGTCTGTCTCTGTTTTTATCCTTACGCTTTTTTGGAAGATCAGTAGTCTGATGGCTTATCGAAGCCATTTCAGAATATGGAGAATGAGAGCGAAAGAATTTAGTGACAAAAATAGCCCGATGACGAAAAGTTCGGGTGTTGAACAGAGTACAAAACAGACAGTGAGGAAACGCTGTGGTCTGGGCCTAAACAGGTGACGCAGTAAGAATGAAAATCTCTGTGTGGTATTTGCTTTCCACAGGTAAGACAATTATTATTTTTTTCTGACATCGGTTAGAGCAAAAAAAAAAAAAAGGATCCCCAACGGGGTACTTCTCTTTTAGAAGACTTCAGGTCTGAAACTCGAAAAACAAAAATTTTAGGAGCCGTCTGACCGGCACTTGCGAATTGCTTCTGCTTGGCAAGAAAAGCTGATACAATGGTGTCGGCTGCACGTTTTATACCCCTGATGACCCAATGTCATGGAAGAAGCGACAGCATCAGATGCAGAAATACCAAGACTCCGGTATTCGGGCTGACTGAGGGCTACCTGCAGGCAGATAACCCAAGTGTGATGACTGCAACAGTGAAACATGAAGAACATCTTACAAAGTACAATGGCTGCCCTGCTAAGCAAATAATTTTCCAGTCATTTTAAGTATGCATACGTGTGCATGTATGGGACACGTAACAATGCCTGACGTATCCATCATTTGTAGCCCCATCTTTCTCTCTCCATACTTCCACCAGGGTAAGTCAGTAGAGTCCTTCCCTATTTGTCACATGTACAAGAAGGCAGCCCTTTCCCTTCAATCCTGTTAACACACTTGACTTGCTTCCAGCTCTCAGACATGTCCACAGGAACAGCAGAATCACAATCGTAATGGAAGCTCAACAACCAGATTACCACATGCAAGTAATATCAGGGATAAGTCCATGTCAGTGGAACAGTATCTAAAACACCTGGTAGTCACTTACAAGGCATGGAATATTTAATCATTATATAAAGACATAACAGATGATTAAATTAGAAGCGCCCCTCCCACCCAAAGCCAAGCTTCACTACATTAGTCACTCATCCCATTCTCCTCAGTTAACAGCTTCAGAGATTCAACAGCCTGGCTGTCATAACAAACATCAGATTAAGTAAGGGATCCACAGTGTACTATGTGGTGTGTCATAAAATTGTCCTTCACTGTTTTCACATTTCAACAACTGCACAAAAGAGGTGGCATAAGGATAGCAGCTGTCTACTTACCATATTAATGCTAACAAGGAAAGCTCCTAGAAGACAAATACTACTTCAAGTCTCTGCAGACCTGGAACTAAAACTGTAGCCACTGCCATGCATGCTGTCCTACTGCACAAGTCTGCCTCTCCCAGACTCTATTTTAAATGTGCAGCTACAACCATTTTTGTTTTCATCCATATTGTCATACTTCTCACTTGGCTGTGCTTACTACTTTTACCTCTGTCAAGTCTAGCCAGTAGTGTGGCTAGTGCAGGAAGAAAGCCGCAACTGCCCAAGTAAAAAAACTGTCAGGAGGAACAATCGGCTATCCAATCCATCGTACATACTACTCTTTAGTGCATACTGGCTTTTAAAAGCCAGTATTCCATTTGTAGTCAAACATTAGCACTACAGTCCTCTATTTATAGTCTAAACTGTAGCAAGCAGTTTGCTAAAGTTTAAAAGTAAAACGTTTAAACTAAAACCTGAGCATTATGTATTGTATTAACTGTATCTACTGCTACTGTCCTTTTCTCCATAACTTCGAGGAGGTTCTTCATAGTGCTTGGACAGACAGGAGTAATTATCTACTCACTATGGAGTAAGTAACTGGGATTCATCCAAGACAGACTGGGATTATTCTCCTTTGTGTTTATCAAAACAGCATTCAATGCATTACTTAAAACAATAGTATGTAGCCCCTCCCCTCAACACACACACACCACACACACTCCCCTGTGTAGCCTCCAGCAAGTGTACTATAGGACCCATGGGATGCACAAAGCAGAAGCACATGAATATCAAACACCACTACTAACTAGGTGTTCAGTATTCTGGCCACAAGATGACAGAACAGGAGGGGCAGAGGTATTCCTATTACTGCATCAAGGTTCATTTCCAGTAATCATTAGACCAGAAGGTTGGGAGGAATTAAAAAAAATGGATGCCTAACGGACAAATGGACACATTTGACAAAGCCCAGAATTCACGATACCTGTTAAAAATTGCTGAAACAGTGTTAAGGTCATCTTGAGTAAATTAGGTGTGGGACAATGTCAAAACTGTATGCAGAGTTTTTCCCTCTCACTGTACAGCAAAAGACTGGAGGAAAAAAAAACAACCTTTTCTAGTGTTGCACAGCTGTCAAGGTGGTACTACATTTCTCCCATCCAGGTGATTTCCACTGAGTGAAGTTAACAGCTGTCTCATACTCCCATTTCTATTCTGCTTTATAAAGCAGTGGCTGATGCTGCTACAGAGGTCCTCCTTGCAATGCAAACAAAGCAAAATATATGCAGTCTTTTCAAACTGGTTTCACCTGCACATCCACAATATCTAGGTAACAGCACAAGAGTTGAATTTACACAAGTAAGCATGTCTATCTGCCACTGCTTGTAACATGCATCTGTATAACTAACTGACTCCCAGAACAAGGTTCTACTGCATAGAGTGAACCTTATTACACATTGTAATGCATTCTTTCCATATTTTCTACAGAAAAATCAGACATCATATTTGTAATATAACTAAACTGCAGCAATATGACAAATGATACTGACAGAGAAGGAAAGATCATTAAAATACATAAAGCAGTTGCTGAATGTTAACTGGCAAGTACATTCCATACTATAACTATTAGCAAGACTGAGAGAACAGCATCAGTTTTTATCACATACCAAACAGATGCTATTACTGAAATGTGCAACTTGTGTAAATGTACAGCATTCCAGCACACCATCCTCTCATTAAAGCATTTCCTGTGTGCTAGATATTCCAAACATCATCTTTAGCAAAGTACTGTATTCTGCAAAAACAGTGTGGTCACTACTTAGCGAGTACCATTCATCTCCACTGCTGTGCGAATCAGCCTACTGAGCTCCTATTTCTCCAGCCTTTGCACGATATTCATACTAGTACATACACTGCACAGCATTTCAAAAGCAATACTCCAGTGACCACAAAAAAGCACTAGTACAGGAATTAAAACAGCTTGGCTTCTCATTTGCCTACTGGTGCAGAAGCAGGATATTGAAGAAGTCCTAAACACGTAAATGGGGGTAGGGGTACACATGATTATACAACCCCTCCCAATGCACTGCTTATCAGAGATTCACAAACAATTAGACACACATCAGAAAGACTCCGCACTGCCTAACATTTCAATTTCTACTGCTAACAGCAGAATGTTGCCCAGGGTATCAGTAAGTTAGTTACAATGGCAAGGCTTCCCTGTACAGGAATGGCCCTCCCCCTCCTTAATGATGACTTAAAGCCAGTTCCAGTGTCATGGAGAAATAAAACCCCAACTACTACCTAGACAATCCAGATTCTATTAGTGGCTCAGCTGGCAGGAGAGGATCAGCAGGCCCATCTCTGAGATAGGCATGGTGCTGCCCGCTGTGTACTGCCACAATCCCTGACAGGAGGGAAACATTGCAAATGAAAGAGCTGGGGGGTGGGTATTAGGCTCACCACAGCAGCATACTAGGCAAGAGATCACAGGGACCATAAGATACCTAGACACATACACCTTTAAGCAGACCCTTTTAACACTTAATACTGCTCACCTTCCAAGTACACAGTAAGGTTGTAAATAACCCTGGTGTAAACGTGTGCCTGTCCACTCAGTCATTAAGACTACTCTTAAAGGTAGCAAGAGTAGTAGCCAGAGCAGTATTTTGATCTGTAGTGGTAACTTATTTCTTAAGCTAGGAATACATTGATGTAGGAACCTACGTAGGGAATCTTCTTTATTTGTTGGCGTACATTTAGGTCCTTAATGGGGATGTTTGTAGAGTCACTGATTTTGCAAAGAAATGAGATGTCAAATAGGACTGGGTATTTCATGGTGCAGAAAAGGAAGACACGGATCACCTCGAAGTAACCTGTAGGCTACTGAGTATAAGTAAAGTCATGCTAATCTATCTAGGTACTTCAAAGATTTAAAGACTTCAATTTTCTTGATTAGAAGTCTTTTGGGCCCTTCCAATTGATCAATATGCTTGGATTTGTACACACCAAAGTGGGCACTGTATTCAAATCAATGGCATGATAAGGGAAGACATCTATGATAGGATAACTTACTTGGACTTTGAAAATATTTCTTTGGAAATCAACTGGGCCAGACAGAAGGCTTTCCTGACTATGGTGAGAACATGATGATCTAATGAGAGACAATTATCCATGTACTTAACTAGGTCCCTTAGGACTATCAGTCTGAAAAGAATTACTGTTTATAACATGACATAGGAGCAACTTTCTGCCAAATGCTACTATCTGAATTTTTTCTGTTTAGTGGAAGACAAATTTTTGATACACCATGTATGTGTTCCAGCCTTTGCTGAAGCTGTTTTGCATCAGTGGACGTGTAAATAACAGTTCCAGTTGGCAGTCATCAGCAAACCTGGTCAACTACACTTCTGAGATACTGGCTTGCAAGTCTGCAAAATAAATGCCAAATAAGAAAGGGGCTAGAACTGATCACTGTGGCATCCCAGTAATTACAATTCCACATTCAGAAAGGGAGCCAGAGACTTTCAGAACTTGAAATGTATGGATAGCAAATGTGCAATCCAGTGGACAGTGTGGGGATTTACATTACGCTTGTCTAATTTTTTCAATAATACCAGCATGGGGATAGTGTCAAAAGCCTTGACCAGGTCATAAGCAGTGTGCATTCACAGAATGACCTCTGTCCACAGCTCCTGTAACTTTTTCAAAGAGGCTTACCAGGCTCAGGAGAACTGACCTGCCCTACACAAAACCAAACTGATTGGGATCTAGTTAGGTTGCCTATATCTGCATAAAGGAGTTCTGTTATGATAAATTCCACGGTTTTGCATAAGGATGTTAAGGCTGATGGCTCATTAAATATTAACCTGTTCTGTAGAAGGGCCACCCTTGCATAAGGGAGTCACAGTGGCTCTTTTCCAGGTATCAGGAACAAACCCTGTAGATATGCTGAAGTTAACAGTTTAAGTAGAGGCTCAGATAGTGCATACTTAGTTACTGATAAGAATGTCACCTGGTATATTGTCTACTCCCACGGTAAGTATTTTTAGCCTTTGGCAGGGATTCGAAGATTTGTTCCAAAGTAATTTCAGAGGAAACAAAATTATTGGGGAAACTGGGGGCAACAATGTAGGTAGGAGAGTTAAAGCTGGCACTGAATTTGTTTGCTAATATACAAGCTATATCCTTTATGTCAAAATGGGTAATGTTATTGGACATTATTTCTTAACTTTCTGAAGCAAACTTAAGTTCATACTCTGGTTTATAATTTCTAATAGTGTTTTTTTCTTAATTCCTTGCTGGCATATTTCAGTGTAATCTTAAAGAAGGGAGGTGGAGATTTCTTGCACCTTTTCATTATTTTCCTTCTTTTATTGTACAGGTTACTAACAAAAGTACAGTTGTGTACACTTACCATAAATGTAGATGTTCGAGTGTATTCACTGTTGCAGTCATTACATTTGGGTAATCTGCTGGCAGGTCGGCCTGATTAACAAAGTCTTGGGTCCTGCGTCGGTTGCTGTCCCTCCTTCCATGATGTCAGATCATCAAGGGTATAAAACATGCAGCCGACGCCATTACGTCAGTTTTTCTCACCCCAGATGTCAGGTGCCCCCCAAATGGGGAGCAAAATATATATATATATATATATATATATATATATATATATATAGTTGTGTTAGCGTGTGTTGGTGTGGTGTATTGTATTATGGTGTTATTGTATTTCGGGTTTGTTTGTTGTTTTGTTTGGTTATTCAGTTCCATATATTCGTATATCCCTGTTAGACCCATAGTATATAAAATAAAACACAAACGTATACCTCTAAACAAAAGCAAATACTATCTTTAAAAGCCTTTTTGGTGCAACAGAAATGAGAGGTATAGTTAGAGAAAAACAGGGGGCTGGAGGGAGGATAACCCGGACTGCAACAGTGAATACATTCGAACATCTACATTTATGGTAAGTGTACACAACTGTACTATGTTCTTCGTGTTTCACTGTTGCAGTCATTGCATTTGGGTAGAATCCCAAAGCTATGGTTGGGAGGATGGATTTATACAGCATTAGGAGCAGCTATAAGGCCCTGTAGGACAGCAGTGGCAAATACAGCCTTGGATTTACAGAAGAAAGGTAAATGGTAATGTTTGGTGAATGTATGAACTGAGCTCCAGGTAGCAGCTTCTAGAATGTCTCTGGTAGGAACCCATCTGAGAAAGGCTGCAGAAGTAGATGCAGCCCTGGTGGAATGAGATCTGATCCCCTTGGGGACAGGTTTACCATGCTGCATATAGCAGAAACAAATACAATGGCTTATCCATTTGGAAATAGTCTGCTTTGAAATGGCCTTTCCCTATGCCCCTGCAGCAAATGCCACCAGTAGTTCAGATTTTCTTAGAGATTTTGTCTTGTTTAAGTAGAATTTGTCTGTGTACATCCAATGAATGCAGAATCCGCTCACACTTGTTCTGTGGATTAGGGAAGAAAGTTGGCAGATGAATGGTCTGATTAAGGGCGACACTAGATACCACCATAGGCATAAAGGATGGATTGGTCCTGACAGCCACCCTGTCTGGGTAAAAAATAATGAAAGGCTCCATTGCCATAAGAGCCTGTAGTTCTGAAATCCTTCTAGCTGAAGTGACTGCTAAAAGAAAAGCTGTTTTCCAAGAGAGAAATGTTTTGTCCGCAGTAGCAGCTGGCACAAAAGGAGGTAGAGTGAGTTTTTCCAAAACAAAATTGAGGTCCCATGCAGGAGTTGGTGCTCTCCTGGGAGGTGTTAAATTTTTGGCCCCTCTGAGATACTGCTTTAACAGAGGATAAGAAAAGAGGGGAGGCTCTGTGTTGTAATGAGCTGAAATGGCAGAGGCATGTATTTTTATGGAAGAAAAAGATAGGACCTTGTGAAGCATCTCAGTTAAGTATTGCAGAATCTGAGGAATATTGGGCATTGCTGTGCTTATTTTCCTTGTGCTTGGTTCCAGGCACAGAATCTTTTCCATTTGTCAGCATAAGATTTTCTAGTACTAGGCCTTGTAGCATCCAAAATGACATCCATCACAGGTTTGCTGAGAGGTGTAAAGGGTGAAATGAGTTGATTAGCCACGCTGCAAGATTCAAAGTTTAGAGCGGAGTGTGCAGAATTTGATAGTTCTGCTGAGACAGTAGGTAAGGAGTCTGAAGCAGGTACCATGGAGGAAGGTGCGACACATTGTGCAGGAGCGGGTACCAGTGTTGGCGAGGCCAGTCCGGAGCAATCAGAATCATTTTTGGTTTGTCCTGTCTGACTTTTATTAGGAATTTGGAGAGCAGAATCAGAGGGGGAAAGGCATAGACTGATAGGTTTTTCCAGCTGAAGGATAGAGCATTCACTTTCCAAGCTTTTTTGTGATGAATCCTTGTGCAGAATTTGTCCAACTCATAGTTTTGGGGTGAGGCAAAAAGATCTATATCTGGGCTACCCCATTTGCATATCAACATGTTGAAAATTTGTGGTTCCAGTTTCCATTCGTGTGGGTCCATAATATTTCTGCTTAGTTCATCTGCCAGAGTATTTTGCTTTCCTGGCAGGAATTGAGCTTGTAGATGTATTTGATAAGTCAAGGCTGTGTTCCACAATGCCATGGCTAGTCTGCAAACGGGGTAGGAATGTGTACCCCCCTGCTTGTTTATGTACCACATTAATGTGGTGGTGTCTGTCTTTATCAGTAATTGTCCTGGATGAAGGAAGTCCTTGAAGGCTGTCAGAGCATTCTGTAAAGCTAGCATCTCTTTCCAATTGATATGTAGGTGCATTTGATGTGGGCTCCATTTGCCCTGAATGCATATCCCTGCCAGATGCGCCCCCCCCCCCCAAACATAGTCTGATGCATCTGTAGTCGGGGTTTGGGCGGCAGGGGGTGGAATGAATGACAGTCCCTTGCTTTGGTGACAGGCCTCTGCCCACCATAGGAACTCTAGTCGCAGGCAAGGTATGATAGGAATCATTGTTTCCAGCCTGTGACAATGTTGACTCCATAAGCTTTTTAGGTACCATTGAAGTTTCCTCATATGCAGTCTTGCATATGGAATTAGAAGGGTGCAGGAGGCCATGAACCCCAAGGCCTGTAGAATTTGTCTTGCAGATAGCTGGGTCTTTGTGGCCACCTGTTTGAAGTAAGTCGTCAATTGAATTTGCTTTTCTGGCATAAGGTAAGTCATCTAGGCAGTTGTATTCAAGCTTGTACCCAGGAATGTAAATTTTTGAGAGGGTACCAGTTGTGATTTCTTTTCGTTTATGGTGTACCCTAGACAAGTTAGAACCCTTTTTACAAACGCCAGATGTTTTAGAAGAGTGTCTGTTTTCTGCCTGAATTAGACAATTGTCCAGGTACGGATAAATTTGAATATTTCTTTGCCTGCAAAATGCAATTACTGGTGCCAGGCACTTTGTGAAGACCCTGGGCGCAGTAGATAAGCCAAAGGGCAGTGCAGAGAACTGGTAATGCAAGTAACCTGCTTTGAAGCGGAGGTATCTTCTACAAGATTCCCTGATTGGGATATACAAGTAAGCCTCTTAAGTTTAGAATTACCAACCAGGCATCCTTGTCTAATATGGGTAGCAACTGTTGAAGAGTCAGCATCTTGAATTTTGGAATGTCCAGAAATGTATTTAGAATGGATAAGTCCAGAATTGGACGCCATGATTTGTCTTTTCTGGGTACCAAGAAAAGTCTTGAATAGAAGCCTTGTCCCTTTTCTGGTACTGGTTGAATAGCTCCCATATTCATGAGGGACATAACTTGTTTCTGGGCCAATCCCCACTGATATGGAGGATGTGTGGAAATGAAATCTGTATCCCTGGGATACTATATTTAAAACCCATTTGTCCTGGGTATTCAGTTGCCAGTTTCGTGCATGAAGTGCCAGTTTTCCCCCCAAAGGGGCGGCCAAAAGATAAGTGCTTGGTGATTACAGTGGAAAGTCATTGAGACTGTTTACCATAGGGAGGTGCCTTGTTGCTTCCAGATTTGGAGGTGGAGGCACCCCATTGCTTTGTTCTAAAAGTTCCTTGTGACTGAAACCTGGAGCCTTTGGAATGTCTGGGTTTGACCTGAGCAGCTCTAGTGGGTACTGGAAAGGACCAGTTCTTAGTAGGCCAGTGCCTACTAAACCTGGGTGGCTGCACTTGTAAGAAATCTTTCACAGTTTGCATAGATTTAGCTTTATCTTCCATCTTTTTCAAAACTTCTTCAGCCTTATTACCAAATAGACTGTCCTGTTGTAAAGGAGCATCCAACAATTTCTTTAACATGGTCAGGCAGACTTTGCTCCTTGAGCCAAGCATGCGTTTTTATCACAGATCCAGTTACAGCAGCCCTGCAAGAGGCCTCCAAGGAATCAAAACCACATGGCAAAGTATGTTTTCCAACTTGTTCAGCTGAATGTAATAAATCCTGCAACTCTATTTTCCACACAGTCAGAAATCAACATAATTTTCTGTTTAAGTAAACCAATGACATGCTGTTGATATTTAAGCATATGAAATTGATAGTTTAAAGCCCTGATTGCCAAGGTTGCAGACGTGTAAACCTTCTTGCCCAATCTATCCAGCGCCCTGGAATCTCTGTCAAAAGGGGTAGAATTTTTAGCATAGAGGCCTTAACGCCCTTGGGACCCTGAGAAATGATTTCCGGGTAAGCAGTAGGGTTTTTGAAAAGGAATTTGTGAGAGTCAGGAACCCTATAGTATCTGTCTGGCTTACTAGGAGCCGGAGGCAGGGAATCCGGAGTCATACTGGATTCTGAGAAAACATCAACAATGTCTAGAACAGGAGGCTACGCTGAGGAAGAAGAAGAAAATCCCTAAGTCTCTTTTTAGATTCAGAGAAATCCTGACTCTCCCAGTGGAAGTGTTCCCTTAAGGTATGCAAAGTTTCTCCAAAAGGGAAATCCTCAGGGGTTGAAGCAGAAAGAATAGAGTCTTCTGCATCAGAGTCTTCATAAGTGGCTATAGATAAATCCTGATCAGAAGAGGAATCAGAAGAAATAGAAACCTGATCTGAAGATTCATAGTCAGTGCCTTGCCTTGCCTACGCCTCTTAGCAGGAGGGGGATGGGAACCCATGATCAAGGTAATTAAATCTTCAGCCATTTTGATCACTTGTTTTTTAGGCATTGTGGCCTGTACACGTGGCCCAAGCGTCATTTTTTTAAACACAGAAGTAGATTTTGGCCTTAGTTTTGAAGATGGTGTCGGTTTAATATATAAATCTTTAGGCCTGAAAACAACCTCAGAAGCCGGTGCCTGCTCAGCGGCTCCGGACCCATCTAAGGTAGAGACATCCGTGGGTTCAATACTTAAAGTATCTCGCGGCATACTGGACTCTGAATGGGTCTCAGTAGAGGCCTGCGAATCAAACGTAGCGGGTATCAGGGGCTGCGAAAGCACCTCACTGAATACCGGCGAACCAGCGACTGGCTTAGGAGAAGCATCATTGTCGGTTTTGGACCTAGACTGTCTTTTTCTTTATGTTTTTTTTAGGTATTCTGGTAGTCTGATTGCTAACCGACGATATTTCTGGATAGTTAAATCTTGAGCCAAAATATTTAGAAGCAAAAATATACAGACGTTTAATTGTGCGTTGATTAAATTTAGCACAAAACAGACAGCAAGGCACGTTGTGGTCAGGGCCTAGAAAGGGAATTCAGTACAAATGAAAATCCTTATGAGGTATTTGCTTCCCACAAGTAATGCAATTATTAACTTTTACTGACATCGATAAGGAGCAAGAAAAAGTTTCCCCAATGGGGTACTTAGCTTTTAGTTGAAGGCTTCGGTTCTGAAACTCAAAAACGAAAATTTTAGGAGTCGGCCAACCAGCACTTGCTAACTGCTTCTGCTTTGGGCACCGCGCTGCAAGAAAGACTGATGTAATGGCGTCAGCTGCATGTTTTATACCCCTTACGACCTGACATCATGGAAGAAAGGACAGCAACCGACGCAGGACCCAAGACTTTGTTAATCAGGCCGACTGAGGGCAACCTGCCAGCAGATTACCCAAATGTAATGACTGCAACAGTGAAACACGAAGAACATCAGAAATTCCATCAGAGAAGTTTACTCCTGAATTTACCATTATATTTATGGCAATTGCTAAGGTGCTAGAAGTCAGAGGTAAATGTAATAGGCCTCTCAGTAAGGTCAATTTGCAAGGTATTGGGAATTTTCCATGGGTTGTTTAATTAGATAGTATTACAACAGTGACGAAGTTGCTTTGAAACTGCCAAGACAGTGAAACAGTTACAAAAATCAACACATCTGGATCGCTATCAAAAGTAGAAATCTGTATGAAAAAAATTTCTCCAGAGGCCAACAGCTTGACAGTCTTGTGGTTCTGCAAGTCTTTCTGCTTGTGTTACCAGTTTTGGTTCTGCACATCATCAGTGTTAATTTTCAAGAGTGTGAAACCCGAAAATAGTGCGTGCTGACGCTGCAAAAATTAAACAGTTGTTCAAACACACAAAAGTAAAATTATGAAACTCTCAGTTGCAACCTTCAAATGTTTCTGCAAGAAGATTATGTCCTTTGCATCCCATCCTCCTGGCAAATATATAAACAAACTCTGCGATCATTGAAACTTGTATTACGGAGGACTACTTCAAGGCACTGCAACTTCCTCCTTTACTGACCAATTTAGCACTCAGCATTTTGGCACTTCTCTGTGAAGTGCTTGGTCCTCGATTTTTGACATAGTGTCTTAGAATGTCACAGGTGCCTTCCTACAATCTGCTCTTACTACTTAGTACTTTTGTTGCATGCTGTCTCCGACATCCCAGAAATGTTATGATGACTTTCTAATTTCTTAAAGAAGTTCTCCAGGTTGCTGGTGAAATCTTTGATTGATACGGAGATGCTAACTTTATAATGAACTTGGGAGTACAGAGATTTACTTAAAATTGATGTTTACTGGTGTTCCTCAAGGACTGACTGGTTTGGACATTAAAATGCACTGAGAAATTTGTTTTAGACTATTAGGGATGTTTACTTTGCCCTGGTTGTTCTGGGATACATAAGGTTGCTTTGTGCTAGTATACTTGAGACCCATGACACTGCTACTATTCTATCAATGTATTTATTAAAAAGCATCAGAGTCTGACTGCTAAATTCCACAGCTGCTATTTTATTTTTGTTAATGCATTGTTTAGTTTGTGTGGTATTTTACTCAGACTTACTTAATTTTAGATAACTTTTCATATTACCTGCAATGTATACCAATCTTGCATTGTTAAAGTCTATTTCCCAAGCACTATAACAAAATCAAAGCTGAAGTTCTTGAACCTTGAACTTGATATTAATCTCTCACCAGCACCTGCATTCACACACATTTCTGCATTTCGAAGATTTGTAATTCTGATCCTTTTGCTTACAGCAGGCATCCACTACACCACTTCTGCCATTACTTTAAAACAAGCAAATGATCAGTTCTGCCAAACATCTGGATTCGGGATGAACTGTGGACAGACATCTATAACTTTTCGGCTTACAGAAGCCACTCTCATTCTTAACATTAGCAGAAATTTGTATACTCCTCTAACGTAAACTGCTAAAGAGACACCAAGGGATACCAAAATCAAATTATCCATGAGCCTTACTTGCTATTATTAGCCACAATGGATGGAAAGCACACAAATACTGCTGCAGCAACATGCTCAGTTATAAGCACATATCCATGCTGGCAAAGCATCTCAGGGAGAAAATAACCTGTTTAGCTTCTATGTCAACTTCTCTGTTATGTATGAGCATCTTCTAGCAAACTGAGCAATGAAATGTGGCAGATAATCTCAGCATTTTAAACTCTGAAAAATATTAACTACTTCTTAAGCACAAATGTCCTGTACATATATTTCCGAAGCAACCCGAAACAGAAAAGATCAGTCAGTAAAAAAATGCTTTCCTACGTACAAAACAGTATAAAAAAAACTTAATGGACACCAGTAGATGAGACTACTGTGTCATCAAATTGAAATCGGATGGCATCACGTGGCAAAAATCTGCCTTTAAATAGCAATGTTCTGGGGAGAATGGAGGTAAGTTTTCAGCAAAGGTTAAGAGTAAATGAGGCTCATACTCCGAATGGCACCCTATATCATACCTATTCCCATCACACCAAACAAATACTTTCTACACAGTATGTGCAACTAGAAAAGCAAGGCTTTCTGTTGTCAGTGGTACAACCTAGAATGGCTATAAGCAAAATGTCACAGAATAAATACTTCTGAAGTAAAAAATAAACATATGCGTAAGGAATCCAGACGCCATTGCCCTCTAAACAGTGGTGTTAATCTACCTCCTCCACAACAGCCACTTCTTCCTCTATCCACATCCCACACCCACTTTCTTATCCAGTCATAGCTATAGGAATCATACATGCCTACATCCAATGGGCATCTGTTACTATAGAATCAGTTTATTTGTGGATAGGTTATGCATTGTACACCTGTAGAACTTTGTGTATAACTACTGCTTTATGTCAATATTTGTATTGATTTGGAAGCTGTCTTAATTAGCATTGTAATCTTAAATTGAGTTTCCTTGTTCTTGCATTGTCACTCCCAGAAAGAGCTTGAAATTGGTCCTAATGAATCAGTGCTCTGTCTTTACAAATTTTAATTACAATAATAAATAATAATAAAACGCAAGCATGGTTTAAGGAACAAGTTACACCAGTAAGCTTTGGTTCATATTTCCAGACAAAATACAACAGATCACAATGTTTAGATACAAATTTCCCCTTTACCAACATGTACAAAATAACACAATGAAAAGGGGTTTCTAGCATTTCAGTGGGAACTCTTACACTGACTCTAAGTAATGCCTGATTGCAGAACACAGTACCAAATAAAGTGAGGTAGTGGTCAGCTGATGTACATATACTGCTCAGTCTACATCAGACATCACATTTTTTTTAAATGCTCATAAAATGGAACTGGGGGGGGGATAGCAGCACTGTAGACACACCATCCAATATGCAGGACATGGGTTGGCGCTGAATTTGGAGGAAAGGCTCCCACCTTGGAAGACAATTTGCATACAGTTAAGTTCTGTAAGAGTGTTTGAGATTGCAGAGAGTTCAAGGAGCACTCAAGGCAAATTTAGAGCCAACATGAGGGAATTAAATTACAGTACAGAAGTATTTAGAAATGGTACACGTGGAAAAAGACTACTGAGAAGGGGGTAAGGGATTATGGGAAAAACAAAACTGCTAAGAAGCTGTAGTAAAAAGCTACAGGGCTAAGATACATGGATGGAGGTTAAATGTGATGGTAAAGAAGTACTGGTGCTGGGAAAAGGGTGCCCAGATGGAATATTAGTAATACCAGGTGATGAATTAAGTGCAGACATGTAAAGGTTTAAGTTTGTTAGATGAAATGTTAAAGGGTTAATGAATACGGTAAGAAGAGACTTAATACTCTGAAACAGGAAAGAGCAGACAGTGCTGCTTCACGAGACACACTTTGGTAGTGATGAGTATCAAAAGTTGGGATAGAGTTTTATGTTGTAGCAGCCAGCACAAGCTTTGTGGGGGCTAGGAAGCGAGCAGTTATAATTTTATAACAGACCTCTGCCACTTCAGGAACTAGCTAATCTGGAAGGTCACTCAGAATAGCTGATGTTGATTAAGGGACTAATTTGTGTTTCTAAAGCCACAATTGCTTCAATTTATCCAACAAAAGCAAAGATCCTTTAGGAAAATTATTTTAGAACTGATTTTTTTAGGAAGGTATGCTATTAGTTACAGGAGACTGGAACGTAATATTTAAAGAAAATCAGGTAACAGGAGGTCGCCTCTTAAAAAGGAAAACGTGTATAGGAATGTTTTGTGCCTTCTGGGGTTAAATATATTTGGGAGAAAGTTGGAAAAGAGAAACAGGAAGAGTTTACCTAATTACTCAGCAAGCTACTCAAGATGGTCTAGAACAGACAAGGGATCTGAAAAAGATGAACACTTGTATCTTACGGAGGAAGTCTCATTCATCCCAATACTTTTTAGATTATGCACAGATAACTATCATGGTTTATGACAGACTAAGTCATTCATCCATCAATGCAGGTTTCCAGTCAACAGACTGAAAACAAAAATGTATAGAATATGTTTGTAGGAAATAACAGCTGGATAGCTTGGGAGAGGTGAAGGCAGAGAGGTGGGACAACCTGAAAGAATAAAGGCAAAGATACAATGGGAGGAGAGAGTTCAGGAGAAGCAGATGGGGGAAAACAGCTACTGGAAATGTAGGAAACTAGACAATCAGAGTGAGGAATTACAAACCTTACTGCATAAGCCTGCAGGGAAAGATAGAATTCTAACAAGTGTTTTCTGGGGATGGAACAAAGGGAAGAAAAACATGACATGTCAGATGAACTGTTGTGCATAATAATGCCGACAGCCAAAAAAGTAATAACCAGGAGATGGAAAAATAAATAGAGAACCACAGTCCATACAAGAGGTTGTAAATTACAGTAGAGGAAATCAGAGAAAAAGAGCTAAGGAAAGGATGACAAAAAGAGATGAACACTACGCAGATGGTCATCCTGGATAAAATACATGGCAACTTACTACTAATGACCTAAGAAATGATCAAGGAGAAATAGTAACAGTGGTTAGAGGGCAAAAAATGAAGAAAGCTGGGTAGGGCAAAGGCTGTAAAAGATGTTTGACATTTATTTTAGCAGATTCCCTCAGGAACTTGCCTTAGTCAAAGGTTAGAATTTCATCACTTATTTTAAAACGTGCAGCCAGAAGTAAACTACAAAGCAAAATGTTCAACATTATCAGAGGATGTCCAAAAAAGCCTTCAGATTTATAGTAATATACTTATTTACTGCCACGGTGTTCAAGAGGAAAAGGATCGGTTTTGAAAAGAATGATGTTTTGTTGCATTCCACTCCATTACATATACACACAGATGCCTCAAGTCACTATCCAAGTGGACTGCTGGACTTTTTGTCTTGACAGATTTGGGAAAGGGGTATATCAACAAAAATAGATATTTTTTCTTTTTTTTACCACTCCAATTCCATGTTCTTTCTTGATTACCTAAATAGTTCTGATGCATCCAGTAGTGTACCAGTAAGGTGTCCACTGTTGCAGTACTCATAACATTAGGGATCCCCTGTCAAGGGTGGCCTGATGTCCGGCCAGTATACCAAAGCCTTGAAGTTGCCTTAAGGTAAGCTGCATGTCCCACGTATGCTCCTTGCATAACATAGGGCACAAAGGTGATGTCTGGATGTACCATCCTCAGAACTTCTTTCCCACCAACCTGAACACCATCACTTGATCATCTGTCTGAACACCCGTTCCATTGCTGGTTCACCAAGCAGCTACAGATAAGTGCTCTCTTGGGGTTTGTTTTTTTTTTTTTTTATTGTTGCTTGCGAGGCTTTCATGTCATCCAAGAATGTTAAGTGCCAGTGTGGGAACAGATTCCCCATAAAACCCACCATGACCACTGTCTTTCTTGCCTAGGCACCTCTCAAGACCATACATCCTGTTCCATCTGTCAGGCCTTTGTACCTAAAACCCTTCATGGTAAGAAAGACACGATGGAGGGTACTTCCTGCTCTGAGGGACATCAGTCAGTGAAGAAAGCCAAGAAGCCTAGCCTGAAATCTTCTGCTGCTCAGCCTCTGCAGAAATCTCTCCAGAGGACAGTGAATGCCCAGAGGTTCACAAGCCTTTGTCATTGGATTTTTCTGCTGGGACCAGGCTGGAGGCAGGCAGGGATCCAACATTAAGCACATCTGAGGAGGCACTGCAGATGCCCATTTGGAATGGTCAGGGGAATCACAGCTGATTATCTCAGAGGGACCTATGGGCGTTCCGCAAATCTTAGTCAGAGAAGAAGTCCCTACTACCATCACTGAATGCCACTCTGGGTCAGAAGCCTTCCAAATTTTATAAGGCAGATGTCCCATTGAAAAAAAAAAAAAAAAAAAACAAGAAACTAAACAGATCACTCCTAGTCTTAAGGATCAGCAAAATTGATGGTTCTAAGGCTCCAGACTCTCAGCCTCCTGCTCCCAAGAAAACTGATGGGTTCTATAGGGTGCCAGAGGAATCTAAATTTTTGTACAAGTGCCCTTCTGCTGACCCTTCGGTGGTATCTGTAGCTTCTGACAAGCCCTCAATTGCTTCCTTCTCCAAAGTTACTGCCCTCTGATTAAGATAGCAGGACCATGGTAATGCTAGGTAAGATTTACACCTCTGCTACTTTGGCTTTTAGGGCTGTTAATTACCAGATCCCATATGTCCAGTATTTGTTGCATCTCCTCTCCCAGGCTTGTCAGGTTATTTCTGATCTTCCAGGCTCTGTGGGTAAAATTTCTGCTCTTTCCCTGTTAGGGACTTCCTCCCAGGTGGCTCATCATTCCATCAAGTGTAGTTATGATGCAGTTGATGCTCCCATTAGTGTTGCTGCTTTTGGGTCAGTGATGAGGAGGTATTCTTGGCTTTGGCTTCAATCTTTGCCTGATATTAAAGCTAAGTTGATGGATGGCCCTCTTGATAATAAACAATTTCTTGGTGAAGCTGCTGTTGCTATGCTTAACTCCCTTCAGAATAAGGGCAAGGCTTTACAGGAACTTAAGCATGCGTTTGCCTCTCCTGTGCGTAAATTTCAGAGAAACTACCCCAATAAGCCAGACTTTGTTCGCAGGCAATCTCGTCCTCCTTGTAAGGGTAAAAAGGGTGGAAAGTGGGCTCCTCCTGCTAAGGCTACTCAGACTTCAGTGCCTCAAAAAGTCTCCTTTTCCAGATAAACCAGATGCTGATTACCCTATTCTTCCCAGGCACTCTCTTCTTTCTCTTCCTGTTTGGCTGCAGATTACTGAGGATTCCTGGGTCCTGTCCATTATTCACCAAGTATATTGTATTGTTTAGAAATCCCGTCCTCCTTTTACGGGTTTTCCTCAGCCCCCTCAGAAACAACTCTCTCTCTTTCTTTCCAGAGGTGCTCTAGGACCTTCTGACTCAGAGAACTACTCAAGAGGTGCTTGTGTCCCAAAGGGGGAGGAGATTATACTCCAGGATGTTTCTAGTACCCAAAAAAGAGGGTACTTTAAGACCAACTCTAGACCTCTCTCATCTAAACATTTTTCTTATGGTGCCCTTCAGACTGTTTCTACTTTTGCTTCCTCAGGCTTATATGGTGTCTCTGGATCTCAAAGATGTTTATTTCCATACTCCGAGATTTTACATTTCGCTGTTCTTTCCTGGCATTTTCTGTTCTCTGCTTTGCCCTTTTTACTGCCCCAGGGGTATTCACCAAATACATCGCTCCTGTGATTGCTTTTTGCAGGATTCAGGGGATCCAAGTATTTCCTTACTTGGACAACCTCCTGTTTCAAGAAACTTCTCCAGAGATCCTGTTGCAAAATCTTCATTTTGCCATTACCCTTCTACAAAGCCTGGTGTTCACATTAAACTTCAAAAGGTCTTTTTGACTCCTTCTCATGACCATGTTTTTCTGGGGTGCAAGATCCAGACGGTGCTTATGCTGGCATCCATGCCTCCCCCAAGGCCTTAACACTCATTTCCTTCTTTCAAACTCTTCTTCCTCTGACCTTTATAAAAGCCAGGGAGTTTGAGAGCTCTAGGATTCATGGCATTTCAGTATCCCTAAGCCCCCCTCTGGCCAAACTTAATATGAGAAAGTTTCTGTGGTTTCTGAAATCAGTTTGGCTTCAACATGTGCATCAACCTAGACTTTGTGGTTCCCCTTCTCCTTTGTTTCAAGAAGGAATTTCACTGGTGGATACAGCAGTTACCTCTAAATCTAGGGATCCCTTTTCATCCCCCTTTTCCCTCTTAGTAGCTGTTCACAGATGCTTCAGATGTGGGATGGGGGCAGGTTTTGGCTCCCTAAAAGTGCAGGGGGTGTGGTCACCTCTTCAACAGAAAGAGCACATCAATCAATATTTAAAGAGATGAGAGCTCTTCTACTGGCACTTCAGGCTTTTCATCCTATTTTCTCGTCAGGACCTTCCAAGGAATTTACAGACAGTACCAAAGTGATGTGGCATGTAAACAAATGGGACGAAAAAGACAAGATCTGATCTTCTTTTCTGGTTGGCACTCCTAGTGTGGGATCTTGCTGTCCAGTGTCATCTTGCTGTCCAGTGTCAAGTCTAGTATCAAGCGACTCTTCAAGCAATTTGCAGTCCCTCAGGTCAAAACAATTTGGCAGACAGTCTGAGAAGGTCCTTAACTCAATCCCACAAATGGATGCATCGCAGGCAAGCATTTCCAGACATTGTCCACTGGTGGGGTACTCCTCACTTAGATACATTTGCCTCCTCTCTGAACAAACCTCTTCCGCTATTTTATGCCAGAGTCCCAGATCCTCTGGTTTGGAAGGTGGGCGCCTGATTTTTTTCTTGGAAGGGGATGTTTCTTTATGCTTTCCTTCCCCTTCCCCTCATTCCAAAAATCCTGTTCAAAATTCAACAGGAAGTTTGCAAAATCTTTGACGACTCCCTTTTGACAGAAACAGCATTGGTTCCCACTTCTTCTGCATTTAGCCAAGGGCAATCACCACAAGTTACCTCACAGATGGACCTACTCACACAAGACATTCCCACCTGTCCACTCTTCAACTGACACCTTGAATGACAGGATTTTGATTCCACCTTCTTTTGTTAAGGCCCACTTATCAGCCATCTCCACTTGTCTGCCTTTATCTTCTCCTTTAGCCTCTAGATTTGAGCCTAAACAATTCCTAAAAGGCATCCATCAATTAAGCCTCCCAGGAAGCCTGTTCCTCCTCTCTGGCATCTTAATTTTGTTTTGGAAGAATTGACTCAGGCTCCTTTTGAGCCTGCAGCTTCAGCTTCCTTGCAACATTGCTCTTGGAAGATGGTACTTTTGCTTGCTTCTACTTCTGACAGACAGGTGTCTGCGTTTCAAGCCCTTATAGCTTGTCCTCCTTTTCTGGTGTTTCATGTGGACAGGGTGTCCTTGCATACTAATCCCTCTTTTTATGCCCAAGGTGGTGAAGGGGTTGTCCCTTAAACAGTCTATTAATTTGCCCACTTTTTTCCCTTCTCAGCCATCTGCCAGTGAGAAGGTGCTATACACACTGGATGTGCATAGACAACTCAGATTTTATATGGATAAGAGTAAGACTAATAGGAAATCTGATCAGCTCCGTTTCCTTTCATCCTAGGTGCTTAAGATTAACTGTAACCAAGCAAACCATTTCTTCTTGCATCTCAAAAGCTACTTCTTTTTGTTATTCCTTTCATGGTAAGAGCCTTCCTTATTCTGTTAAAGCTCATTCTACTAGGACTGTGGCTTCTTCTGGTGTTCTTTTTCAAGGATATGGATACCAACTCTATTCTGGAGGTAGTTACCTAGGCTTCTGTGCATACATTTACCAAGCACTACAAGTTGGATGGACTCTCCAGAGCTAGAGCTGGCTTTGCTAGGGCCATCCTTCATGGCTGCCTAGAGAGCTCTGATGGTCCTTCCTCCTCCCGACATTCTTTCTGAGATTTGGCACTCTCCCTAATGTTATGAATACTGCAACAGTGAAATGGAAGGACATGATACAGTTGTGTAAAATCTTACCATAATGGTAGATGCCCTTCTCTTCACTGTTGTAGTATTCATTCCCTCCCTCCTCCCCCCGGCCCACTTACCTTCTGGATGTACTGATTACCCTTTTCTTTTCCTTGGACTGGCATTCCTACTGGAGCTCTCAGTTCTGAGAATGGTACTTCTGGATGTAACCTTTATGCCCTACTCTACACAAGGAGCATACGTGTGATGTATGGGATCCCCTACACTTCACCGAAACGCCACAACGCCGACACACAAATCACCAACACCAAAAGACCGATAACACAGATGACCGACAAGGTGAGAACCCGACGGACTCAGTAAGTGTGCGATAGAGTGAGGGATTTAGTGTTAGGGAGCGGACAGGTAAGTGTGCGATAGTGAGGGACTGTAGTATTAGGGGCGGGTTAAGTGAGTTAGGGTTAGGGTGCGGGTAGGGTAAGTGTGCGGTTGTGTCGGACCTTAGGGTTAGGGTTAGGGTTTGGGTTAAGGTTAGTGCATGTATGGTTGTGTGTATTGTTGGTATTGTGTGTTGTCGGTCTTTTGGTGTCGGTGATTTGTGTGTCGGCGTTGTGGCGTGTCGGTGAAGTGTAGGGGATCCGATGTATGGCATACCTTAAAGCAACCTAAATGTTTGGTATACTGGCCAGACATCAGACCGACCTTGGCGTGGATCCCTAATGTTATGAATACTGCAACAGTGAAGAAAAAGGACATCTACCATTATGGTAAGATTTTACACAACTGTACTTTCTACTACGGACTCAGTGCTATTCCATTACTCTTACTTGCCTGCTACCATGTTTACCAATGACTGTACCCTAGCAGTTGTAGGATTGTGCTGGTCTCTACATTTTGGCATTTCGCACTGTGATGTAAATTGTACTTTCATACAGCCCAGGTGGGCTTCAGATATTTAGTTTGTGTACTCGTCCACCACTGCTTCTCAAAGCTGAGCTAAAACACTTAAATATGAACTCCAAAACTACTCTGGATCTAAAAGGCATTAACCTTAACCACATATCTAGACAAATTCACATTTATTTACAGACATTACCTTAAGCTGTAACAGACACAGAAGACCAGTGTCTATGTGAAGCTATGCATTTGACAGCTTACAACTTGTAAGAGATATTTCACTCACCTTTAGAACCATCAGTAATGTTTCTAAAGGGGTTTGGCAGTTCAGAGTAGAAAGTTACCAACTCATGGCCTTAATGAATGCTATCCTGTACTCTAGGGATTGATTTCCTTGCATTTAGCTTGCCTTCTGTGTGATAGTGCAAATCATCTAACCAGACAATATTAGCGGGTCACCCCCTCTAAAAAGATATTTGGATTGAGTGGGTTTACACAGTTCATAAGTGAAAACAAAATAAAAGTAGCTCTTCAAGTATAATTCCTCAGTCCAAAAGTGTTCCAGTCATTTACTTGCACTACATTACAGATAAAAAAATCAGTCTATATGACAGTATCGAATGGACTAAATAGCGAATGCTATTTAGTCGATCCGATACTGTTGAAATGGTAAAATAGCGAAGTCACGGAACATCGATTTTTTTCCCAGGGAAAAAAATTGGTGGGTCGTCTTCGGGACTTTGCCATTTCCTCCACTATGGTGTGATCTTGGAGTTGGTATATTTACGTAGGGGGGTGTGTGGGGGGGGGGGGGGGTGAAGCCCCTCCACTTAAATTTGTGTTTAAGTTTATTTTTTTTATTACGGAGCAGCAAATTTTTTCCCTATGAAAAAATTTGCTGTTCCGTTTGTTCGATATTTTGTTGTTTCGATACCGGTACGATGAAATAGCGTTCGCTATTTCCATCGTACGATAATATGATAGATGCAAATAATCAATATAAAGACAGAAAGATCACAACATCCATACAAACTTTAAGATGACACTGACCTGTTCTTATCAGATCACAGCAGTTCAACATATCAGAATAACCACAGCCCAGCAGAGTTGCATTACACTTCTGCTTCTGGAGTTTACCTCCCCAACCCAAGAATCCATCTCAGCATTGTTTGTTGTTGCCACTACCCTCTCACTCTGCTTCTGGTCGTCTAGTGTAGGTGGGCTCTAGTGGCACCGGCTACATTCCCCCCAGCTGATAGTGGACACCACAGTTGCTGTAGCCCAGGTATGCAATTTCAGTGCACTTCTTCAGCCTTTCCAAATCCTTCATTAGAGTATTTACCCCCTCTATGACATTAGCAAAAAGATTGTTTCTGTTTTCTATTCCTTCAGATTTATCTGAAACAAAAAAATGAAGATCAGGAGGACCTAGGACAAACTCTTGCTGTACACTCCACTAGTCACTTTTTATATTCCTTTTGTAAACCTCTTAACATAGCCATGTGTGTGTGTATCTTACCATTCAGCCATGTAGTAAGCCAGTTCCGTCGACTCAGTACTACTGCAACCCCCTCCAGTTTTCATATTAGCTGCCTGTGTGGGACTGACTCAAAAGACCATGGTGAACACCAAGTAGACTACACTTATCAGCCTTCTGGCCAAGAGCATGGGTTGGCTGCTGTACTGAAAATTCCCATCTTCAGGAATCAAACCAGCATCCCCCTCAGTATCTTCTTCATAACTTTTCCTGCCACTACTCTTGGGTTAATAGGAGTTTTACTCATTGCATTTTCCTGCTCTCCCTTTGTGTGGCATCCCCAAGCACTTACAGCCGACAGCAATCTCTAAGATCTACACAGTATTCATGTCAGCATAATGGCGAGGTTCCTGAGGACTTTGAAGGCAGCCCCATCTGGTCCCTAAAATCCCAAACCATAACCTTTGTTATCTTATCCCCCCAACTCTAAATTGAACAGTTGCACTATTACTGCTGTCTAACAGACCTTCTACTGCACACATGACCTCCTCTACCCTAGTTAAGACCATACTCAGAATGCTGTCCTTTCTGGTACAGTCCTGCATCAGTTTGCTGAACCCCTCATGGACACAGTTTATCAATGGACTTATTCTCTCGCATTACAGTGCAGTTCAGAATATCACAGTCTCCTTCTGTCAGGTTTAGATATATAGCTTCTACAAAACAAATATGTAATAAGTGCCTTATTTTAACTTTCTCAGTCTCCACATGCCTCCTGTGCTACTCTGGGCAACTCACTTATCCAGACAGTGCTCGCAGACAAAAATCTAAAAAAAGGTCCCTCTAACTCCATTAATAAACACAAAATAAATAAAATAAACTACAGGGAGACTGGTAGACACACAGACCACATCAGCCCTATTGAGTTTCACATAGCGTACCGAACTGATTTAAGTTGACATGGTTTCCTTCACTAATAAGATAAGACACTAATTATCACCTCCTAGCATGGAAGTTAATCGTGACAGAATTTCCCTGCAGAACAAACATCTGAGAAATGTATATGCTAAATATCTACAGTATTAATAGCAAAAGTTAAGACAACCTCTACAAGAAAAAGGGGGGTTTACAGCTCACACAACACTAATAAGGAAAAAAAAATCTAATAAACAAACAGCAGTGCCAGAAACTATGCTTATTTATGGTCACTGGAGAGATTAAACAGTACAGAAGTTTCAGCGGAAGCCAAACTTTCTTCTGTCATACATGAAACTCTTGCTAAGTTACACTAATCATCATTTTCAGGACTCTTCCTATGCTCTGAGAACATAATGTCATTTGCCAATCACGCATCAAAAGAATTCTAACTCATAACTACATATGTTTATACACAGTCATGTTCATGACTACAATCATTCAAAAACTACTCAGGACCAAATGCATCAATTAGTACTTCCTCAAAAAAAAAAAAATTATAAACTGTTCCATTCTAGCTTTTGGGAAACTAGTGACCTTCTGGCATTTTTGTTTTATATACAGATTTATTTATTCCCCATGCCATTGCATTTTAAAAATGCATGACCATTTTGTTGTCTTCACAATCTTTATAATTGGCTTGGTACAAACTACACAAACATAAGGCGCACTTTTGGCTTGGGGGAGGACAGCAAAACTACACAAAATGCTGAATGATTTAAACATGTGAAATGAAACAGTCTTAACTCTAAAGCTGCCACCCACCCCATTGCAACAGGGACACTCATGGGTTGGATTAAAACAATCCCACTGTAGAAAGCAGTGGGACTACAAAAATTCAGTTATCACTAACCCAGAAGTACAGGTCTAGCTGTTCACTGTTAGATTCAAATGTTTACACTCCTGCAGCGATTGGTTGCAATTTATGAAGAGGGCAGGGATTAGGGAAGGAAGTATCCTACAAAGATGCAGCAGTGGAGTGTTTTGTTTTTTTGTTTTTTATTAAAAATAAAAAATAAAAAAAAAATAAATAAAAAATCCGTGCTTCTACAGCCAGTGAAGCTTTTTCCTCAGATTTGCTTTTTGATCGATGGGCCAGAAGGGAAGCCAGGCACAGCCCAGAAAGCCACTCCAGCAAGCCCAGTAAAGACTGATTGTAGTGGTAAGTACAATAGTAGTATTTTATGGCCCCAACTTTTTAAAAAAAAAAATGTGAATATTGTGCTTTATTTTAATTTTGACCTTTTTAATGTTCAGTGGTAAATGGGGAGCTCTGTACAGTATTATAATCTGTAGTAGATGTTTTGGGATTTGCAACTAGTGATTTTTAAATGTGTAACAATGTGTACATACACAATTCTATTTTTCTTTTCTTTTTTTGGGGGGGTGGGGGATCCTGTTCCTTATTTGAATCTATAGTGGCTGTTCTGGGACGATTTGCAAGCAAAAGTTTTTTTTTTAAAGGTGCAAGAGTGTGTGTGTGTGTGTGTGTGTGTGTGGTTATAGATATATACATGTACATAGAGTTTACTACTGAAACCTAGAAACTGCATAGGTCAACCGGTCACATGGTCGACCCAAAATCCTGAATCCGGGACAGCGAAATTCTGGTCAGGTCGAAACTGAATACATTGACACCCTTTGTTTGATGTATTTGACATAGCAGGAGGTGACGTCAGTCACCCATGCTATGCGCCTTCATGTAACATGACATTCCATAGTCAACGGTACGTGTATTTTACTATTTTGAAGAGGGGGCAAACTCTCCTGCACCCGCCCCACACCCAGTAAAACTTGTATATACTACAGTGAGGAAATGGAGTAATTCCCTGTTCCTCGCTGAACCGCGATCACGGTGGACAATGCCAAACTCAGATACTCGAACTGCACTAACCATTTGCTGCAGTGTAATCGATGTATTTTGAGTCGGCATTCTGTCCATTGGAAAACTGCCTTTCGACCGGTCGACAGCAGTCACTTTGTGCATTTAACTGTAAACATATATATATATATATATATATATATATATATATATATATAGATATATATATAGATATATATGATGTGTGTGTGTGTGTGTGTATATATATATATATATATATATCTATATATCTATATATCTATATCTATATTTGTATATATATTTATATATATATATATATATATATATATGGTTTACCATTACAGTTTCGCTGTGCAATTGCCCAACTACAAAGTATTCGAACAGATGTTCGAATACTTCATATTTTGCAGGTTACGTGAGCGAATGGTATAATTGCGAATGGACTGTGCATTCGCAATTATAACGTTCGCTCATGTAAAGGGATCGCGGTACAGTGTGGTTAGGGAAATACATCCCTTTCCTCACTGTAGTGCGATCTCGGAGTTGGAATATTAAGTTAGGGGGGGTGCAGGGGGGCTTGCCCCCCTGCATAAACGTGATTTTAGGCTAGCTAGTTAGGGAGTTAAGGAAGGGTGGGATTGCGGTTAAGTGTCGAAAATGTCGTGAATGACATTTTCGACATTAATAGCTGTTTTCCGACATTGGGAACGTTCGGAATTGTGTACTTTCGGCGAAACACTTCACTAATAAGTACACTTTTTTTTTTTACTTTTGTAATTATGATAGTAAACCTATATATATATATATGGATATATTACACGCACACACATCATACATACATATATATATATATATATATATATATATATTACATATAGATATATATATTATATATAGATATATATATTTTACACACACACACATATATATATATATATATATATATATATAAATCTACATATATATATATATATATATATATATATATATATATATATATATATCTACATCACACACATCTATATGGGTCTACTTTGATTCACTGAAAACTCATTTCACTGAACTTCAATTCACCCTCAAAAAAAAAATCACTTAAAGCTCAAATCATTGAAAACTCATTTTACTGAATCACATTTCAATGAATGCAAATACTGTTCGGCAAATAAAACATATATGCCCTTTTCCCCACACTGTAGTGCGATCCTGGAGTTAGTATATACACTTAGGGGGTGGGTACAGTCCCCCCACATTTGGGGGGGTGTAGGGGGTGTAACCCCCCACCTACTTAGCTTTTATATTTATGAATATAAAACCAAAAGTAGGTAGGAAGCTACGCTTCCTCACTCCTCCAACTATGTAGGGGGTGTAACCCCCCACCTACTTAGCTTTTATATTTATGTATATAAAACCAAAAGTAAGTAGGAGGCTACACTTCCCCACTCCCCCAACTATATATACTAACTCCAGGATTGCACTACAGCGGGGAAAAGGGCATATACATTTTATTTGCCTAACAGTACTTACATTCAGTGAAATGTGATTCAGTGAATCAAAGTACACCTATAAATATGCACACACGCACATACACACAACTTTTTTTCTAGTCGGGGCAATGTTCAGGGATAAAAGCACTGCATTTGGCAATTACTAATATCAGTCATCTCGGCTGTTTTGGACACTTTGCTTTTACAAGTGGAAATGTTTGTGTACTTTATTCGTTTATTTTTACTGCAGTCTTCAGAAGAACACTTTTTCTGACATCCGTAAATATACTGGGCAAGAAAAACCAAAACCACTGTAGGGTTTGGATATAGTAATAAACACCAGCATAGCCACAATGCAGTCTATTTTTGTTCTTTGTTGTACAGTGTAAATTATTATAACGTTAATGCTTTTTTTCCTACCTGCTTAGATATGTAGTGTACTGTGGGCAAAAAGCTAAATCTGTAGCTTTTTTTTTTTTTTTTTTAATATTTTTAATGGTTAAAAAAAGCATCTGTTAATGGTTTGTAAGGATGACTTTTGTTTTCTCTGGTTAGACGTTTTTACTGCAGCACAGACGTTCAACTGCTACCAACATACCTCTCCACTGTTCCAATTTTCGTATAATGTCCAGATATTTGCCTTACACTTTTGGTCTGATTTGTCATCTTCTGGCAAATCATTTGAGTTTGAAGTCATTATTACAGACATTTGAGTTTCAGACTTCATATATATTTCAAAAAAATGCATGCTAATACACAACATATTCTATTAACTTCCTAAGTTTGCAAATGCAATAATTAACTTCTGTCCAGATTTGGGGCCATTATGCCCGCATAATTTTTGGTTTTGGCCAGATTTCGTACTCAGAGGTACAGCGGTATGGCTACCAGCTGTGTTCAGGTCAAGATTTTAAAGGTTGAAATGTTTTCTGGGGGATCTACTGTGCAATTATGTCATTCTCTATGCTCCCTTTTAAAGTGGTTTGTAATGTTAACAATTCCCTTCCCTTCCATTGCTCAGGTCTTTAGCATATCTATATTATGGATCAGGTAGAACTAGTTTACAAATGATTTCAGATTTTGCATGCAAGTGTTTTTATGTCAGTATTTTTATGCCAGTTTTCAAATGCCAGTGTTTTTTCCAAGCTAGTTCTTTCAAATGCCATTTTTCATGCCAGTTCTTTCATAAGCCAGTTTTGCTGTGTTACTGCATCCTACTAACAAAGTTCTGCTAAATGTGTTAAATACATACCCAAGAATGAGAGAGATGCAGCTTTGTCACAATCTATCACCAGTAATAGAATGTGCAAAAAGAAGGATGTTTGGAAAATGGAATTCAACTGGATCGAGAAACGGAAAGACCTGAAATTACCCATGGTGAAAGAACAATGTCACACGGCATGAGGCAACTGACCAACAGAAGACTACTATTCTACAAGCAAAATCAAGGTCACCTGATGACAAGTGGGCAAAGAACACAAACCTCTAAGAACCAGAACTTAAGATCTTTGCAGCAGAACCTCAGAGGTGTTCCTTGCAGTTCAGCAATATATATCCTGTAACAGTTTGGAATGTGCACTACAATTGGGCAGCTAGTTATAGAGACAGATTAAAACATTGCCAAGAAACTATCTTGTGGAAAATTCAAGGCAGAAACCATTGTCGAAAATGTTCTGGAACTGCACTCATCGAAATGTCTCCTGCATGACCTGCAGAAACCATGCACATCTTTCCAGGTCATATCACAACAGATTCCAAGCATTATGGAAAAACGCTTCTTACCCTGGAGCAGCACTTTGCACATGTAGCTGATAATGCCAGTGTCAACTAAATCCAGGGTGTACACCAGGTTAAAAGAAAAACTTCCACCACTCCCAAAAGCCAACTGTGGTGCCCATATAATTCATAATGCTGCCAAAACAGCTGCAGTCCGACTACCTTATGAAGTAGAAGACATTTCTCAGATTCTGCCACTAGGATCACAGACTTGAAATTTTTGAGACATGGAATTTGAGAATCTCCTAAGGTACGTGCAAGCAAAGTGCCCGTCATTCCTACCAGCCATTGAAAAAGTAGTAAAAAAAAAAATTCCAGTACTCTAGTCATATTTCCTCTCCCAGAAAGAAGAGGAGAACCCCTGGCAGATGTGACAATACTTGTTAGATAATGAGCATGGCAAGGATACACTGCTTAGACTGCATCAGTACCATTTGCAGTTTCAGTGTTCTCACCGACTTCAATGAGCACACAAAAAACTAGAAAAAGAAACCCTTATTGCCATGGAGACATTTCAGTGATGGTCTCTCTCAAGAAAATAACTGCGGGCAAGAGCAGAAGATGCACTCCTTTTTGGAAAACTTAAGGCACTAATGAATTAATTAGACAGCACTTCTTTCAACAAGCTGAAGAGAGACTCCATCGTGTTCCTGAAGACAGCAGTTAACTACTTAGAACAGTGGCTTGATTTTAGTGAAAACAACTACTTGTTTACACAATCCAAGATACGTTTAACTGAGCCGGGCTCTTTGAATTCAGTGACTTACTCAATGTGACCACTGCCCTCAATCTGCAGGACACACATGATGAAAGTCTTTTCCAGGACTATTTAACAATCAAGCCCTTTCTCTAAGAATATCTACAACAGGCTTATTACCAGGAGTAAAGTGGCTAAAGCTTTTCAGAGAAGGGCCTGAGCTGACTGCACTATATATGGTAACTGCTAGGGTATTAACTATACCAACAACCAATGCATTTTTCAGTTTTTCTTTTTTTTTGGTTAAAAATAAATGGACAGATGTATGGAATCATTGTAGTGTGGACTTGTTAAAACCTGAGCTAATGATGACATTAAATTATCGGTTGAAATGCAGTGACTTACTCAAATACCAAATAAAAAACAGGAACTTTTAAAAAAGAAATAAGTCATTTGTTTTAGTTTCTCATTTAGAATAGTTCTGGTTAGTGTAGTAAGTAGAATTTAGAGCTTTTTGCTTTAATTTACAATAAGCAGTTTAATTATACATATTTAAAAGTGTTAGTCTGGTTGTATGCAATATGCAGATTGTTCAGAATAGTTAGTGCAATATGTAAAGTTCAGAGTTCTTTGCTTTTTAAATTAAATGTACTAGTCTATTTAATATACATACATTTTTTTTCAGTAAAGTTTACTTACTGTTACAACAGATGAACAACGTGTGTGTTTTTGCAGTAATTCTACGCTTTTTCTGTTACAGCTGCAGAATTTAAATAGTTTGCTAGATTTCAGTATGCTGTAATAACTTAACACTGTTGTATCCATAACTGCCTCTCCTTCCTCACTCCTGTTGTGATGTGGTCAGTGTCATACTGATCACAGGAAGCTACTAGGCTAATGGGCCCAAGGCCCTTAAAAGCCTAGCCAAGTTCTACCCTTATTTCCACGATAAGCACCCAATGCCCCTGTCCAAGAGGGATACAAGTGGAACCCCCGGAGTGAATTTACGGTTACCCATCCAACTGTCCAGACTGCATTTCAAGAGGGCCAATGAGATGCTCTGTTTGACATGAAGTGGGAGTCTGTTCCAAAGGTGTGGTAACCTCTGGGAGACAAATCTGTCCCTCCAGTAGGTTCTATTAATGTTACATACCAGGTTAGTCTTTAGAGCGAGTAACCAGCGTACCATTTGACTTGCAGATATGCAGCATCTGCAATAAAGCAGGGTCAGAGATTGCCTTATATGCAAGGCAGAGATCGCCTCTGAGTAGTCTGTATGAAACCGAATAAAGTGACAGTGATTTCAGATGATCCTCATAGGACAGATGCTGAAGACCTTGAATTTTCTTTGTGAGGAACTTTTGTTGCATCTCCAATTGCTGCAGGCGTTTGAAAGCTACATGCCAAAAGGGGCATTATACTCTATTATTGGCCTGATGAGGGAAGAGTACAGGGAGATTATAACTTTTTTTCTGGAGGCAATGACCTTACTTATGAGATGAGCAATACAAAATGCCCTTATTACCACTGTGGAGACATGGTGATCAAGGTAAGGTTGCTGTCAACTTATGTGCCCAGGTCTCTCACCACTGTGTGTGTACTTAGGGTATTGCTGTTGATGTGGTAGCAGGAACATCACTCTTACCAAAAGGGATGATTATGCATTTTTTTCACATTGAGGAAAAGACCTGCATTCCACTTTAGTCCACTTAAAAGTTGGCAGTTCTAGTTAACTCTTTGGAGCTGTATGCAATGTTCTGACTTCTATGTATGTTTAACTACCGGTACTGCCATCCAATATCTGCATTCCAACACCTTCAAAAAATGCATACAGCAGTGCTTCAATCCCAACACAGTCACTTAGGATGCAATTTTAAGCAAGCACCACCATGATGCCATTACTCTCAACCTTTTACCACCAGAATCAGGAATACATATGGAAATAACCAGGGACACATTTTAAAATACTAGTACTATTAACACAATAAGTTTACAGAATAAGAGAATGTGAGTTAACATGCATTTTATCCAATAAAAGAAGATAAAGTACAGTTTTGTACCTACCATAAATGTAGATGTTCGAAGATCCACATTGCTGCAGTCCTAACACTTGGGTAGTCCGCTGTCCCAGTCGGTACAAATCGCATGACCATATCCTCAGTCTTTTCTTGCCCCAGATGTCAGAAGACCCTAAAAAGATAAGGCCAAAACCAAAAAACACCAAACACTCCTGCACCAAATATATGTACAATATATACAAATTTAAGAGTATAACCCCACCCACACAACCACCCCTAAACACAGAGGGAAAATGTGGATCTTGAACATCTACATTTATGGTAGGTACAAAACTGTACTATGTTCTTCATTCCACATTGCTGCAGTCCTAACACTTGGGTAGAATCCCAAAGCAGAGGTAAGGGAGGCTGGCAAATCATAAAGAAGCAGGAGCTGTCAACATGCCTTGCAAAATAGCTGTGGCAAACCAGCCCTAGATTTAGAGTAGAGAGGTGGTAATGCTTAGAAAGTATGCACTGAACTCCAAGTAGCTGCCTCCAAAATATCCTTAGTTGCTACCCCCCTTAGAAATGCTGTTGAAGTGGCAGTAGCCCTAGTGGAATGAGGCCTAATCCCAGCTGGAACCTCCTTGCCATGATGGGAATAACAAAATGCAATGCAAAACCCAATCCACTTAGAAATAGTTTGTTTTGACACAGGCTTGCCCTGAGAACTCAAAGCAAAAGAAACAAACAACTGCTGAGACTGCCTAAAATCCTTAGTCCTGCTTAAATAATAACAACTGCCTGTGTACATCTAAAGTGTGCAAAATCTTTTCCCCCTTATTTTGGGGATCTGCATAGAAAGTAGGCAAATGAATAGTTTGGTTTAAAGCCACACTAGAAACCACCTTAGGCATAAAGGAAGGATTAGTACGTAATGATACCCTATCCTTATGGAAAATCAAAAAAGGCTCAACCGCCATAAGGGCCTGCAATTCAGAAACCCTTCTTGCAGAAGTAATGGCCAACAAAAGAGCAGTTTTCCATGACAAGTATTTCAATTCAGCAGTAGCCGCAGGCTCAAAAGGTTGTAGAGTAAGTTTCTCCAACACAAAATTGAGATCCCAAGCAGGAGTAGGAGCTCTCGTGGGGTCTTATATTCTTTGCCCCTCTAAGAAATTGCTTGAACAAAGGATGAGAAAACAATGGTGGGTCACAATCATAGTGAGCTGAAATTGCTGCAGCATGAATCTTAATGGAAGAAAGACAAACCTTTGTCCAATAACTCAGTAAGATATTGAAGAGCCACACTCAAATTAGGCTCAGAAACCTCCAAATTCTTTGCTGCACTCCAAAATAAAAATCTCTTCCATTTTTCTGCGTACTTTCCTTGTACTAGGTCTTCTGGCTTCCATAATCACATTTAAAACTTGTTGAGGAAGTTGAGACCTGCTGTGTTTCAAAATAGAATATGCCAGGCTGTTAGATGAAGAGAGTGAAGCTTGACATTGAGTAGATGACCGTCCCTCTGAGACAACAGGTGTGGAATCAAAGGTAAAGGCCATGGAGGCTTCCTTACCAGACTCCTCAGTAATGGGTACCAGTGTTGCGAGGCCAATCTGGAGCTATTAAAATCATCCTTTGTCTTGTCTGACCTTTAGGAGTACCTTTGGGAGAAGAGGCAGAGGTGGAAAGGCATACACATGAAGATTTTTCCAACTGAAAGAAAGAGCATCCACTTTCCAAGCTGTGTGATGAAACCTTTTAGGTACAAAACTTTGGCAGCTGGTGGTTTAGTGGAGAAGCGAACAGATCTATGTCTGGAGTTCCCCATGACACTGTCAATTTCGAAATACATGAAGATCCAGTTTCCACTCGTGGGGATCCATGATTTGTCTGCTTAACACATCTGCTAAGGAGTTCTGTGCTCGGCAGAAACCTTGCCTGAAGAGTTAGTTGCAAGCTGAGGCAGTCTCCCATAAAATCATTGCTTGCCTGCATAGAGGGTAAGAATGTGTTCCCCTTGTTTGTTGATGTACCACATGACAGTTGTGTTGTCTGTTAGAATCAACACCTGCCCTGGAAGAAGTAACTCCTTGAAAGCCATTAATGCAAACTGGACTGCTAACATCTCCTTCATGTTGATATGTAGATGCTGTAGTCTGGCAGGCCACTTGTCTTGTATCCACTTTCCATTCAGATGAGCTCCCCAAGCTATGTCTGAGGCATCTGTCATTAGAATCTGACTAGCCTCTGGCGTCACAGAGAGTCCCTTGTTTAGGTGACATTCCTGAAAATTCCTTTTGAATGCAAGGTATTATTTGAATGACAGTGTCCAAATCCTGGCAGTGCTGTGTCCATACATGTTTGAGATACCATCGCAGCTTCCTCATATGCAGTTTGGCATTGGGAAGCACCAGAGATACCATGAACACTAAGGCTTGAAGGACTGTCTTTGCAGTCAGCCCGGACTGAAGAGATAGTTGATGGAAGTAAAGGGAAAGATTCTTTTGTTTGTCCGGGGTTAAAAAGGCCATCTGGGTTGCTGTATTCAGTCTCACACCCAAAAAGCACATGTCTTGAGAGGGTACTAGACTGGACTTTATTTCGTTCACAGAATACCCCAGGCATCTTAGCACTGCTATCACATATTCCAAATGCTATAAAAGGTCTTCCTTTTCTTGAGCCAGAATCAGGCAGTCGTCCAAGTAAGGATAGATTTGTATTCCTTTTAGCCTGAAGTAAGCCATCACTGGAGCCAGAACCTTTGTGAATACTCTGGGCGCAGTAGATAAGCCAAAGGGCAATGCAGAGAACTGATAATGGGAATTCCCAGCACTTCCTGCAACTCAGTCTGATAGGTACATGAAGGTAAGCCTCCTTGAGATCTAAAGTTACCATCCAGTGATCTTTGCCCAGCAGAGGTAAAAGCTGTTGTAACGTCAACATTTTGAACTTGGGAATGTCCAGATAAGTGTTGAGGATAGATAAATCCAAAATTGGTCTCCATGTGTTCCCCTTCTTTGGTACTAGGAACAGGCGAGAATAAAATCCTAGGCCCCTTTCTGGCACAGGAACCGCTGAATGGCCCCTATTTGGAGTAACAGAGAAATTTGCTTGTGAGCCTCTTTTCTTTGTAGAGGAGGAATGTCTGGCATGCCTTTGAAAGGAGGCAAGGTATGGAAATAAAACCTGTAACCGTGGTGAATGATATCCAATACCCATCTGTCTTGGGTAATTAAATCCCAATTTTCTTTGAAAAGTGCCAGCCTTCCTCCCAAAGGTGCTGCCAGGCGAGAAACCACTGGCAGCTGAAAAGGCAGGTCATTGGGTCTGTTTAAAGGACTGACCCTGCCCTCACCAGAAGACTGAGCAGGTGAACTCCTGTTCTAGGCCTAAAGAACCTTGAGCTCTGCCCCTACGTCTAGACCTACCCCTAGACTGAGAATCATAAGCAGGATATGTCCATCCCTTAGTAGGCCAATTTCTACTAAACGAGGCTGAACCTGCAAAAATCTTTAACAGTCTGCATAGACTTAGCCTTGTCCTCCATTTTCTTTAAAACTGCTTCCACAGGCGAACCAAACAACACGTCAGACTGTAATGGAGCATCCAAAATCCTTGTCTTAACATGCTCAGCTAAATTCTGATCCCTCAGCCAGGCGTGAAGAACAGAACCAGTGGCAGCCACCCTCGAAGAGGCCTGCACAGCATCAAAACCACATTGCAAGGAATGTTTACCAACCTGTTCAGACACATGAACTAAATCCTGCAACTCTTTACACTCAATACCTTCCGCCAGAGCATCCACCTTAGACTTCAATTGTGAAAGGAGATAATTTTGATATTTTAACATGTGAAACTGGCAATTCAAAGCCCTCATGGCTAAAGTGGAAGAAGTATACACCTTCTTTCCCCATCTATCCAAAGCCCTTGCCTCTTTATCAGGAGGAACAGGATTTTTAACAACAGAAGCCTTAACACCTTTAGGCCCCTGAGAAACAGTTTCCGGGTCAGCCCTAGGACTCTTAAAAAGATACTTATGAGCTTCAGGCACCCTATAATACCTATCTGGTTTAACTGGGGCAGGAGGCAAAGAACCAGGGTTCAGGGAAGCCTCTGCAAAAACATCTTCCACGACATTCAGAACACGAGGTATACCTAAAGGCCTATGCTGGGGTAAAACAAAAATCCCTAAGCCTCTTCCTGGAATCAGAGAAATCTTGACCTTCCCATTTAAAATGCTCCCTCATGGAATGAAGAGTCTCTGAAAAGAAAAATCCTCAGGAGGAGAAGCAAGGAGTAGAATCATCCACATCAGAATCAGAATAAGGAGGATACTCCTGCAAGTCTTCAGGACTCAGAAGCCTCGAACACTGCTCAAAACTCTCAAGCTCAGGTTCCACCCTAGGCCTCTTATCAGGAGGGCATAGAACCTCTAATCATAGTAATCAAATCTTCTGCCATTTTAAGCATATGTTTCTTAGGCAAAGATCCTGAAGAACTAGGAGACCCCCACTGAAGTTAAACCTGGCCTGCCTCTCAAAGAAGCCTTGGAAACAGAAGGGAGGGCCTAACCACCTTAGGAAGAGGAGAACAGCCACCTGAGAAGCCCCTTCAGCCTGGCCTACCTCCTGAGAGGACACATCCTGTAACAGTAAAGTCTCTCCCTGAGACTCCAAAGAAACTTCTGGCAGAACCTCCGGCTCACTGAGCCTTCGTCCGGTTCTTCCAACCCTTTGCAGCTTTGTCCCGGCATTTTATAATTTAATCTTCTCTTTATAGGTTTGTTAAATCTAGCACAAAAACAAGGTATACACAAGGTATGGTATGGTAATCCCTATGAGGTATCTGTTTCCCACAAGAAATACAGTTATTCACTTTTCTGACATCCGGTTAAATACTGAGGCAAGAAAAACAAAATATTCTTAGCCAACTTTGATTGGTCTGAAACTCCGACTTCAGAAAATTTCGCCAACCTGCACTCGCAAAACTGCTTCTGCATCGGACCATGCGGCAAAAGACTGAGGATATGGCGTCGGTCATGCGCATTTTACCCTGGGCGTCTGGCGCAGAGACTAACTCGCCTTGACCCGACGTCAGCCATATACTTACTTTTTCGCCGACTGGGACAGCGGACTACCCAAGTGTTAGGACTGCAGCAATGTGGAATGAAGAACATCTAATTATTGACAGTTTTTGAAGGGATTAAGAGAGAGAGAGAGAGACCAACATTTTGAGGAAAAGTCAGGGACATCACTGAAAATCAGGGACAGTTGAGAGGTATATATATATATATATATATATATATATATATATATATATAGATATATATAGATATATATATATATATATATATATGTATGTAATATATGTATATATATATATTTTTTTCTTTATATTGCATTATTCTTACTAGGTACACTTGCTGATTGTACATTTTCTATTGTATTTTTATTTTGTGCATTTGTAACTTTGATTGTACTGCCTTGGAGCTTTTCTCCCCGGGCCTCCACTGAAAAATTGGTTCTTCGTAGCCCAGTGGAATTCCCTGGTAATCAAACTGAAAATAAATAAATAAATTATATATATATATATATATATATATATATATATATATAACACCAAGAACTTTTCTTAACCTTGGATGTTCTTAAATCACACATGAAAATACATAGAACTTAAGAATGTCTTGTATTTTCCCATTCACAATGTACTTTAATTAAATTGAATATATTCAATTTGAACCTGCCAGCAGTATATATTAACAGAGAAAAATGCTGAAAAATGTCATAAAGGAGGCTACTGGTGGGGTGTCTTAACTTCTCAGCATTTTGAAAAAAACATACATTTAATCTACTTGTACATAAGCACGGGGAACCGATACAAGGACACACTTGTCACTGTGAACAGCTTTTCAGCTGACAACATCATAATCAAATACTTTTGAATTATGTGCTCATTTTTTGCACTAAAAACAGCACCAGAAGTCACAGCCCCAGTAGAATGAGCCTTAACAGACTAAGGAAGGCTCTTACCATGAAAAGAATGACAAAAAGAAATAGCTCTCGAGATCTAATAAGAAATAGTTTCCTTGGATACAGCTAATCCTAGGGACCTAGGATGAAAGGAAACAGAGCGGATCAGATTTCCCAACAGTCTTAGTTTTATCCAAATAAAATCTGAGTTGTCTACGCACATCCAACGTGTGCAGCACCTTCACAGATTGTGGAGAAGGGGAAAAAGTGGGGGAATGAATACACTGATTAAAGGACAACTCATTAATCACCTTGGGCATAAAAAGAAGGATTAGTACGCAAGAACACCCTGTCCTTACTATACACCAAAAAAGGAGGACAAGCCATAAAGTCTTGAAGCTCAGACACCTGTCTGGCAGAAGAAAGGGCAAACAAAAGTACAGTCTTCAAAGAGCAATATTGCAAGGAAGCTGAAGCTGGAGTCAATTTTTCCAACACAAAATTAAGTTCCCAGGGAGGAGGAAAATGCTTCCTGGGAGGTCTAGTATGAAGGACACCTTTAAGGAGTTGTTTAACCTCAAACCTAGAATCTAAAGGAGGAGATAAAGGCTGGCAAGCAGAGATTGCTGATAAGTGGGCCTCAACAGAAGAATAAGCCAACCCAACATTAAGCAATTCACACAGATGAGAGAGAACCAAATGAACATCCACCAAAAGTGGATCCAGGTTATGAGAAAGACACCAAACAAAAAACCTCTTCCATTTGGATAAATATATTTCCTAGTATTGGGTTTCCTGGCTTCCTGCAGGACCCCACGCATGTCCTCTGAAAAAATGTGTCTATGTGGAATCAAAATCCTATCACCAACAGTGTCAGCTGAAGAGTGGACAGGTAGGGATGGATGAGAAATGTCTTGTCCTGTGTGACATGATCCACCCTGTGAGGCAACTTGTGATTATTGCCCTTGGCTAAATGCAGAATAGGGAACCAATGCTGCCATGGCCAAAAGGGAGTCAGTAACAAAATTTTGGGAGCATCCAATTAAATTTTGAACAGGACTTTTGGAATGAAGGGAAGGGTAGGGAAAAGCATAAATAAACATCCCCTTCCATGAAAAAGATAGAGCGGCCACCTTGCAAACCAGAGGTCCTGGCATAAAACCGAGGAAGTTGTCTGTTCAGTGGGAAAGCAAACAGATCTACATGAGGAATACTCCACCAGTGTACAATGTCCAGAAACACATCCCTGTGAAGCATCCATTTGTGGGATTGAGTTATGGACCTGCTCAGAGTGTCCACCACAATGTTTTGACCTGAGGGAATGTAAACTGCCTGAAAATTTTGTTTACATACCACATCACTGTGGTACTTAGCTGTAAACACCTTGAGAAGTCCTGGAGACAAAAGAGGATGAAAAGCCTGAAGCACCAGCAGAAAATCTCTCATCTCTGACAATGATGTGATCTTTCTGTTGAGGAGGCGACCACACCCTATGCACCTTTAGGGAGCCAAAAAGCTGCTCCCCATCCCACATCTGAAGCATTTGTGAACAGCTCCCGAGAGGGAAGAGGGGGATAAAAAGAGAGCTCTGGATTTAGAGACCACTCTGGATCCACCAGTGAAGTTCCTTCTTGAGGCAAGGCAAAACAGAACTACAAATTCTAGGGGATGCGCATGTTGAAGCCACACTGACTTCAGAAACCACTGAGACATTCTCATGGGGAGTTTGGCCAGAGGGAGCATAGATATGGTGGATGCCATGAACCCCACAGCTCACAGAAATTCCCTTGCTGCTATACAGGCCATAGGAAGAAGAGTTTGAAAGAAAGAAATGAGTGTTAAGGCCTTGGAAGGATTTAGGGATGTCAGCAAACACACAGTCTTTATCATGTGCCCCAGAAACACATGGTCTTGAGGTGGAGTTAGAGAAGACTTTTTAAAGTTTATCATGAACCTGAGGCTTTGCAAAAGAGAAATGGCAAAGTGAAGATTTTGTAACAGGATCTCTGGAGAGGATGCCGGAGATAAAAGAGAATCCTGCAAAAGTAATCACAGGAGCGAAGCATTTGACGAATACCCTTGGGGCAGTATAAAGGCCAAAGGGCAATGCAGAAAACTGAAAATGCCAGGAAGCAACAGAGAAATGTAAAAACTTCCTGAAAAGGGGATGGATTGGGATACGGATATAAGCATTGTTGAGATCCAGAGGCACCATACAAGCCTGAGAAAGCAAAAGAGGAAACAAAGTCAGAGGGGACAATATTCAAAAGGAGGGCACCTTCAGAAAAGTGTTTAGTTGAGACAGGTCTAGAATTGGTCTCCATGTAACCTCTTTTCTGGGTACTAAAAACATCCTGGAGTAAAACCCACTCCCCCTGTGGGACACAAGCACCTTCTGAATAGTACCCCAAGTCAAAAGGTCCAGAAGCACCTCTGGAAAGGAGGAGAGTTGTTCCTGACTGAGGAACTCCCATAAAAAGGGAATGGGATTTCCAAACCATGAAATACACCTGGCAATTAATGGACAGAATCCAGGAATCCGGAATAATCTGTAGCCAAACAGGGGGGGGGGGAGTTAGTGGGGAAGAAGAGAAACGTGGTTGTGAAGAATATGATAGACAGACATTACCAGGTTTATTCAGAAAAGAAGACTTCTGAGGCACTGAAGTCTGAGTAGCCTTAGCAAAAGGAGCCTACTTGTCATTTTTTTTTTACTCTTAGGGGAGGACGACATTGCCTGCGAACAAAGGCTGGCTTATTGGGGGTAGGTTCTCTGAAATATTAGGCACAGGAGAAAAACACATGTTAAAGTTCCCGTAAAGCCTTGCCCTTATCCTGATGGGACTTAAACATAGCAGCAGCAGCTTCACCAAACAAGTGTTTATTATCCAGAGGGCCATCCATCAATTTAGCCTTATCATCATCAGGCAAAGGTTGAAAATGAAGCCAAGAATAATTTCACTAACCCAAAAGCAGCAGCCCTAGAAGAAGCATCTGCTGCATCATAACTACACTTGACAGAATGATGAGCCACCTGGGAGGAAGTCCCTAACAGGGAAAGGGCAGAAGTTTTGCCTATAGGGTCTGGAAGAGCAGCAATAACCTCACAGGCCTGGGATAGGAGAACCAACAAATACCTATACATATGGGTCTGATAATTAATAGCCCTAAAAACCAAGGTAACCTGTATAAACCTTGATGCCTAGCCTTTCCATGGTCCTGATCTCTTTATCAGAGGGCAGTAACTCAGGAGAAGGAAGCAATTGAGAGGGCTTATCAAAGACTACAGACACCACTGAAGGGTCATCAGAAGGACACACACAAGAATTTACAGTCCTCAGACACCCTACAGAATCTATCAGGTTTCTTGGGAGCAGGGAGCTGAGAGTCTGGAGCCTTAGAAGCGCTGAAAATGCATCCAACAAGGCAGCCAGAACATATGGAACAGCAGAAGGTTAAGGTGAATCCATCTGCAGCAACTCGTAATACTTTTTACGTACCTCACAAACCTGAGCACAATCCTACTTGAACTCCATCACCCTGGAGATCATGTCCCCAAAAGAAATCTCTTCAAAGGGAGTATCAGTACTGGTAGATTCCTTTTCCTCTGATCCATAGTTCAAAGGAGAGGGAATCTGAGAAGAGTAAGCAAGGGATTCCTTATCCAAATCCAGCTCCTCAGAGGAATCCTGTTCCCTGGGTATTTTTAGGCGAATAGAGGTTAGAACAGAAACTTCACAAGGAGGTTTCAATGTCATCAAAGCACTAAACAAACCTTGAGTGAAGGAGTGCCATTCACTTTGTTGATCCTTAGGAGCAGGAGTAATATGTTTAGGTTTTGCTTTTTCTTCAATGGTATGTCCATCTTATAAAATTTTGAAGGCTCTGACACAAGACAGCATTCAATAATGGTAGTAGGGACTTCTTCTCTGACTAATATTTGAGGTAAACCCCTAAGCCCCTTGGAGATGATCAGCCATGGTTCCCCCTTGAAGTCCGAAACAGACATCTGCAAAACCTCCTCGGATGTGCTTAAAGTCAGATCCCCATCCGCCTCCAACACGGTGACTGCAGGGGAATCCAACCATAAAGACGAGTAAACCTCTGGGCATTCATTCACCTCGGCAGACACATCCAGAGGCTGAACAGCAGAAGATTCCGGCTTAGGCTTCCTGGCCTCCTCCTCCTTCACTGACGGCTGTCTCTCAGAGCGGGAAGTTTTATCCATTGTGTCTTTCACAAGAAGCTTAAGACACTGGTTTTCAAAATAGAGTGCCAAAAGAGAAAGTCTACTACGAAAAGTTTTTAAGTATAAAGGCCTGACAGATGAAACAGAATGTAGGGTCGTGCGAGCATTTACCCTTCTTGGATGGCATGAAACCCCACAAGCAACAATAAAAAAAAAAGTTAAATAGAACCCTACTGCGGCACTTCTCTGCAACGGCTTGGTGAACCAGCAATGGAATGGGCTTTCAGACTGATAATCAAGCGATGGCGTTTGGAGTGGCAATACAAAATTTCTGAAGATGGTACGTCCGAAAGTCACTTCTATGCCCTAACACTATGCAAAGAGCACACATGTGAAGTACAGCGTACCTTAATGCAACTTAAAAGCTTTGGTATACTGGCCTGATTTTGGGCTACTCTTGGCAGGGGATCCCTAACGTAATGAATACTGCAACAGTGAAATGGAAGGATGTCAATTTAAACTAGCATTTTCAACACAGATGTGCACAAGTTTAGAGACAGGAAAATAGCCTTGTTATGACAGTCAGAGGAAAGAGCCAAAAAGAAGTGCAAAGAAACAAAATTTGGAGAAATATTTTCTTTATTAAGAGATGGGGATAGCAGCAACCTATGACGAAAGTGCAAAAAAATAAGTCATGTACTCACCATAACGTCCCATGTTTGTTGTCCATCTCGCCATTCATTCTTAAATGGATGGGTTCGGAGCCCAATACTCGACTCCGACTTGGCCGAATACACAGCTGCAAGTCTTGAACTTGGCTCGTGGTAGGTAGGTATCCCATGATGCAGTGGAGCAACTCTCCAGATCTTGTTTGCTGCTAACTTACTAATGGGTAACGTAAGTAAATATTATACATATATATACATATATATATACACATATATATATATATATATATATATATATATATATATATATATACACATATATATACATATACATATATATATATATATATATATATATTAGGACCTCTAGGAGTTCTTGAATGGGGGAAGGAGGGAAGGTTTGTAAGAATGAATGAGATGGACAACAAACATAGAACATTACGGTGAGTACATAACCTCTTTATGTTGTTGCTCTACCTCGCCTTTATTCTTACATGGATGGGACAGAGTTCCTAGCACCTTTTCCCCAGGTGGCTCACGAGAGTACACCTTTAAGCACAGTGGACCCAATGGAGGCCCTGTCCCTGGAGCCAAATCCACTTTGTAATTAGTGATAAATGTATGAGGATTGGCCCACGTAGCTGCAGCACAAATGCTGTCAATAGAAATTCTGGACAGAAAAGCAAATGATGTAGCTAGTGCTCTAGTTGAATGACCCCTAACTTTGAATGGTAGCTCTCTATTATTGGAGGTATAGATAAAGGTGATACAATTCGAGAGCCAGTTAGAAAGGGTAACTTTAGAAACCGGCATACCCTTTTTTGCCTCAGAAAAGGAGATGAATAATTGGGTCAGATTTTCTGAAATCTTTTGCCTTATGCAAACAGAATCTGAGTTGTCTGTGCACGTCCAACTGATAGATTTTATATTCTGCCTTGTTGCTGTGGTTAGGGAAAAACACTGGAAGTTCAATGGATTGATTAATATTGGCTTGAGAGCAGACCTTGGGTATAAAGGACGGATTAGTCGTAACGATACCCTGTCCTTGTGAAAAATCAGATATGGCAGTTTGATAGATAACACTTGCAACTATGAGACCCTTCTAGCAGATGTCACAGCAAGCAGAAAAATGGTCTTTCAGGAAAGAAATTTGAGGTCCGAAGATGAAGAAGGTTCAAACGGTGGCAATGCAAGTTGAGATAGGACAAATTTTAAATCCCAAGGGGGAAGGAGTTCCTTAAAGGGAGGTCTCAATAAGGAGGAGCCTTTCAAAAAAACTTTACACAAATTTAGTTAGAAGGGTCATCAATGTGGACATTTGAAATTGCAGCCAGCTGTACTCTAATGGTTGCTGCAGCCGAACCTTGCTGGAAGAGTTCTGTCAGGAATTCTAGAATGGATTGAATAGGTGCAGAAAAAGGGTCAATGTTTCTATTTTGAGCCCAGAAAGAAAATCTTTTCCATTTGCTAGAATATAGTCTTCTAGTAGAAGCTTTATGAGAGGACATCAAAATGTGTTTAACTGTTGGAGTGAAATTTTGAAGCCTGACTAAATTGGGAAGTGGAGCAGCCACGCTGTCAATTTGGGGGTGTGGAGAGGATGAAGTGCACCTGACATATGTGTCAGCAGGTCTGGAACTGGGTCCAGAGACCAAGGCTTCTCCTGAACATGAGGCCAAAGGAAGGGAAACTAAATCTGAGGAGGCCAGTATGGGGCAATGAGAATCATCTTGCTTCCCAAGGGCTGTGCTTTCTGAATGACTCTGAGTATGAGGGGAAACGGAGGAAAGGCATAAAGCAGTCCCAAAGGCCAATCATGTATAAGTGCGTCTCTCGGTGTCTCCCCAGCAGGGGAATTAGGGTAAAGTAGCTGCTGCACTTGGCATCCATGGGAGTGTCAAAAAGATCACAGCAAGGCTGACCCCATTTCCGGAAGATCTTTTCCACTATGTTTTGGTTCAGAGACCACTCGTGAGGCATCAGAATTGCCCTGCTCAGCTTGTCTGCTATCACATTGGACTTCTCCGGGATGTGCATTCCTACTAGAAAGCACCTGGAAGAAATTTCCCATTGCCAAACTCTGAGGACCTTGCGATAGAGAGGATAAGATTTGGTTCCCCCTTGCTTGTTTATGTACCAAACCACCGACATATTGTATGACTGTATAGCAAACGTCCCTACAGGAAGAGAGTCGTGGAGTGCTTGCAACGCCAGAAGCACTGTTCTCATCTCTAGGACATTTATGTGCAAGTGGGCCTCATGTTCCTGCCATATACCTTCGACCTCAAATAATGCCCCCACCCCCAATCTGGGAATCGTCCGTGGTCACTGTAGCAACTGGCTGCCGAGGAACAAAGGGTCAACCCAATGGTCACATGGCTGGACTGAATCCACCACCCTACGCCCTTTTTGCATGACTGCGATATTCTGATGAGGTGAGACATAGGGAGCTCTTGAAGTGACCATTGGGAGAACAAAAGCCATTGAAGGATTCTCATGTGCATTCTGGCGAGGGGAACTAGTGTTATGGTGGAAGCCACTGTTACTAAATGTTTCAGAACTACATTTGCTTTTATCTTGTCCTTGGGAAGAACATGAAGTACTGGTTGCCTGTGGGCTGGGAAGAAGGTGAAGTACTGGTTGCCTGTGGGCTGAAATTCTGTCTGCTAGAAGATGTGCCATCAAGGAAACAGTGTCTAGATCTGTGCCTATAAAGGTAATATGCTGACAGGGCAAAAAGGCAGATTTTTGTAAGTTGACTTATGCCTAACTGAGTACAAATTTCCAAAGTAACATCCCTGGCTTGCTGGAGTAAATGCTTGGTGGTGGCAGTTAGGAGCCAGTCGTCGAGATATGGAAACACTTGGAATCCCAGATGCCTCAAGTGAGCTGTGACTACTGTCATACATTTGGTGAATACTCTGGGGGCTGTAGTGAGACCAAAGGGCAGAGCATGGAACTGATAATGACTGTCTCCCAGCTGGAAGCATAAATGACTCCTCGATGCTCTGTCCATTTTTATGTGGTAGTATGCATCTTGGAAGTCTATTAAGCACATCCAATCGTCTTTCACTAAGAAGGGAAGTATTGAATGCAGTGTCACCATTCGGAACTTTAACTTCTTGACAGTTTCATTTAACTTGCTTGGTCTAATATGGGTCTCCAGTCCCCTGTTCTTTTTGGCACCAAAAAGAATCTTGAGTAAGTTCCGAATCCTGTTTGGTCTGTGGGAACTTCCTGGATGACTTTTTTGTCCAGCAACATTTGGATTTCTACAGTGGCTTGCTCCCTTAGATTGGGTGGAACATCCGGGATTGTTCTGATTTGTGGGACAGGGTGGCAAAAGGGAATGGAATATCCTCTGGATATTATTCTTAGTACCCACTTGTCTCTTGTGATACTTTGCCAGGCTTCTGGGTACAAAGAGAAACATCCCCTGACTGCCTCCAGAGTAGAGCAGTAGGGCCTCCTTTCAGGAGCGCTGATAGGAACATCCGCGAAAGGAATCATGGTCGCCCTGGTTTTGCGAACCCCCTCTGCCTCTAGGACGTCTACCATTATCATTTCCCCCTCTGCCACTGGGGAAGGCTTCACCTCGTGCATCTTGGAAAGCTCCCTGGGATCTTTTGAACCACATTTTCCCACTCTTCTAACCTTTGGGATAAGGTCTTGAAGGTACAGAAAAATGTACTCCAACGGCAAAAAGAGTTTTCCCTTCCTGCTCGCATCTGGTGAGTGTGTCCTTTATTTTGGGTCCAAAGAGTGAGGAACCATCAAAGGAGGTGTTAGTAAAGGTAGATTTAAAGGGGGTCTGCAAAATTGCACAAGCACATCCAGAAGTGTCACCTCAGGGAAACTCCTGAACCCGCTGCACTGCTCGCTCCATCCACTCCGTAAGATATCAGCCTCATGGAGGAGTTGACTATGGAATTTAAGGTGGATAGCTGGGAAGAGACCTTCTCATTCACCCCGCACCTAATGTACCTTGTAAAGTATCTCCTAGTTCTTTCAGGAGAGCTCTTTGTAGCCTTGTAAAGTGAGTTAGGTAGTTCAGAGATCATAGTGTAAAATCGCTGATGAAAAGACACGCTTCCTGTATCTGTCCATCTTTCAAGAATCTTTGTTCGGAGGATGGACAGATGAGGATGTCTTTGAGAGTTCCATCTTGGTGGCTACTGCCACCACCATAGCATCTACAGGTACACCCTTTGTGAGAAAATCCTTTCTGGTAGGGACTGACAAAAACTTGTTTGGCCTCCGGGGGACTGGTTCCATTGTGTCAGGTGACTCCCACGTCTTTAGACTGACCAAATCCATTAGTTCGTTGAAAGGTGGAGACACCCATGAAACTGAAGGTTGAGATCCAAAGGCCTTCAGGTACACTCACTCCTCCTCAGAAGGGGTGATGACCTTCCAGCCGCCTCTCTGCTTTAGGATCTCTAGGATATCTGCAAATGGGGTACCACCAGAGGACGACCGTGGAGACCCTTCCGACTCCTTGAGGTCAGTGTTTGTAGTGACAGACTCATCCGGGGAGTCTATATGCTTCCTCTTGCAAGTTCTTTTCCAAGGCGGCTCCTCAGAAGGGTATTCTGGGGGAGGCCTCGGAAGAGAGGGCTTCACCCAGTGAGGGATCCTGAGGCTCTGGATCTCTGCTGTCCTGTGGATGGGGTGGTACCAAGACAGCACCCAGTGCCTTAGGGGGCCGAATCCTGGTATCCTTATGCAGAGCTGTAGGGATAGACAGCACAGTCCTAATCAGCTCGAAAGCAGACCCCATCAGCTCCGAAGATGTCCCCGGGTCCAAGGAGACAAAGGACGACCCCGGACCCAGGGAGATCGGCTCCGAGGCTGATGTAGAAGCTCAGCTCACCCGAGCTGACGCTCCAAGGGGTAGACTCTGCACCAAAGTTCGGGCCTGAGCGTCCCCCTCAGGGCCGGCCGGAGAACTTCGGCTCCCAGGCCCTCCGGACGGTGCCCAAAGTGTCGGAGCAAATGTGGCTCCATGATCACCGAAGGGGGTCCCAGAACCAACAATTCTACAGTAAGTGGTACCAGGCACTCTGGCTCTGAAGGTCCAGCTTGGCACGGAGGAGGGACAACTGTGGATGTAATGGCTTTAGAAGGCTCCGAGACCTGATGGGTCAGAGCAGAGAACAATCTGGCTAGCGGTGGCTATTTCAAGATCCTGCGCACCACCCGCTCCACATCATCATCAGATAGGCTCCTAGTGGACCTGGAGGATAGAAAAGGAGAACGAGAACTCTCCAAAATGGGAGATCTCACAGTAGGGGAGACCGGTGAAATGTCAATGGACCGGCTCTGAGACATGCCATCTTGCAGCTGCGAGGACCTTGGAGCTGAAGAACCAGGCTTGTCGATAATAACCTCCAACAGATCCGAGGGCTATGGAGCCGAGGAGGTAGGTGTCTTAGAAATTTGAGAAAATTTTAGCTAATAAAGTGAAAAAAGACAAAACTTAGCCATGGCCAAGAAGAGCACATCCAACCTTGTAAAGCAGTAAACTAGATCTGGAGAATTGCACCACTGCATCATGGGATACCTACCTGCCACGAGCCAAGTTTGAGACTTCCAGCTGTGTATTCGGCCGAGTCGGTGCCAAGGATCAGCTCTGAACCCATCCATGTAAGAATGAAGGCGAGATAGGACAACATAACATCACATTGTTTCATCAAGCAGAAAATGACTCAAAACACTTGGCTTTATTTTGCACCACAGCACATACAGCCTACTGCTGACTGGACCTGTTTCTGTGTGTTAATTTGTAAAAACAAAGCTTCCTTAGTTAACTAAATCCTTTGCAATTTTCTAATTAAGCTAATGATCTCAAGTGTTTTCTGTGGTCTTAAAACTCTGCCTTACATTTATGATGCAAGTGCAAGGGATTTGTGGGGATGAGCCCTACTAATGTACATGCAACTGCAACTGTATGTTCCATGCTGTCTGCATTATGTTTAATTTTGTAATCAACAGGAAGTACACATCATTTAACGAAGGTTCCATCACACTGGTCAAAATTCTGAGGACCCTGGAAGGCAGCCCATCTAATATGTGTGTGTCTATTTACCCTTATTATAGCCAGTTCCCTTGCAGTCTCTTCCTTCTCTATTTTGGAGTCTGTCAACTCCAAAGTCTTCTCATTCTCACTTTCCCTTAGCTCCATGTCACCAAAGCACCCTGTTCTCCTTTTAGGATACAAAGACTAAGGAAAAAGAAGTTATGTTTTACCATAATGTTCCATCTATGTTATTTATTTTCTTTCATTCATCACTGATGGGTTCGGTTCCTAGCCCTCGGAACCGAGTCAGCATATTACCAAGCTCGCGCCACTCAAAAACTCAAGTTATGCTTCTATCCACAATGCCCTTCTCCCTGTTACCTCAGATCGAGTTTGCCCATGATAAACCAGAAAAGCAGAGACCCATTCTGTGCAAATGCCCTAAGACACCACTTTGGAACCAAAGTATCCCCAAGGAGCCTTTGGAGGGGGAAGGAGGGTGGGAAGTGATGAATGAAAGATGACGAACAACACAGATGGAACATTATGGTAAGACATAACTTCTTTATCTGATGTTGTTAATCTTCTTTCCATTTATCAGTGATGGGACAGACTCACAAGCTACCTTGAGACACAGGGGCAGCCTTTATGGAAGAACATTCCTGAGTACCATTGAGCTGAAGTGAAGGCAGCTCTCGCTCTGGAGACCACATCCAATTTGTAATGATTGATGAAAGTGTGGAGTTTAGCCAAAGTGGCTGCTGCACAAATGTCATCCATAGAAGCACCGGAGTGAAAAGCTATAGATGTCGCCACAGATCTAGTGGAATCGGCTTTAACCTGTGGCATAGGTTCTTTAGTGGAAGAATAGGAGAAGTGTATGCAGTCCCTTGGCCATTTCGATAAAGTAACCTTGGATACAGAATTTTCCAGTCTAGGTCCAGAAAAAGAAATGAAAGGTTGGTCAGACTTGCGTATAATTTTGGTTCTGTCTAAATAGAATCTAAGTTGTTGTGTACAGCCAAGGAATGTAGGCAGTACTCTCCTTTATTAGAAAAATTCGGAAAGAACACTGGTAGGTCAATGAACTGATTGATGGAGAAGTCAGAAACAACCTTGGGGAGGAAAGATGGATTCATCCAGAGTGATACTCTGTCCTTGTGAAAGACCAAATCGGGTCTTCTGATGCACAATGCCTGTAGCTCTGAAACCCACCTGGCTGAAGTAATGGCTACCAAGAACAAAAATTTCCAAGACAAGAATTTCAGGTCACACTTCACCGCGGGTTCAATGGGCGGTTGAGTCAGAGACTGTAGAACTAACGTGAGGTTCCATGGCTCTATAGGCTGTCTGACTGGGGGCCTGATGTGTGAAACTCCTTTGAGAAAGGTTTTACATAAACGTAGTGTGAGGAGAGGTGTACCATCCGCCCATTATGGTAATTTAAAATTGCAGCCAAATGTACTCTTATGGTAGAGGCTGCAGCACCCTCTTCAAAAAACGTAGACAAGTATTGCAAAACCGCCATGACCGGAGCCGAATACAGATCTAGCATGTTATCCTTTGACCAGACAGGGAACAGTTTCTATTTGTCCTGACACAGTCTTCTGGTGGATGGTTTATGAGAGGCCAGGATAATATCCTGAACAGGTAGGTGAGATCAGCCTGCCTGGCAATTAACGGAAGTGGGGAAACCAAGCTGTCACTTTGAGACTGGACAGATTCAGGTGGCTCAACCCTTGGGGGTGAGCAATCAGGTCTTGAAGAGGGTCCAGAATCCACTGCGGGTATACCAGATTGAGGCCGAAAGACGGGGAACCAAACTTGCTGAGGTCAAAACGGGGCTATGAGGATTACTTTGCATTTCAACCGATGAGCTCTCTTTAAGAACTGTGGAATCAGAGGAATGGGGGGATAAGCATAAAGAAGTCCCGTGGGCCAATCGTGAATCAGAGCATCTCTTTGGGGGGGGGGGGGTAGGGCAAAATAGCTGTTGCACTTGTTCAGTGGAGAGGAGAAAAATTCACAGCACGGCTGGCCCTAGTGGCTGAAAATGTCCGCCACACCTGGATTGAGGGACCACTCATGGGGCAGAAAACATCTGCTCAACTTTTCAACTTTTTTTTTTCCCTGTGGTTCGTTTTAAAATCTTTTGTTTCATGTTTAGTGGTTCTGATATACATCTGCTCAATTTGTCTGCAATCACGTTGGAGCTCTCCGGGATATGCGTTGCTATCAGAAAGTGGTTGGAAGCTATTGCCCACTGCCAAATCCTCATGGCCTCTCGACACAAGGGGTAGGACTTGGTTCCTCCTTGCTTGTTGATGAGCCAGACTACTGACATTGTCTGACTGAATTGCAATTGTCCCAGAAGGAATAACCGGATGGAATGCCTGTAATGCTAACAGCACCGTTCTCAGTTCTAGAACAGTGATATGCAGGTTGGCCTCCAATGTGGACCATGTGCCTTGGACTGTCTTTCCCCGGAAATGGTCGCCCCACTCAATCAGGGAAGCATCCGTGATCACAATAGCCTTGGGCTGAGAGGACTGGAATGGGCAGCTTCAAAGTTCTGTGTCTGGACTCATCCACCAAAGAAGGTCCTGTTTACAGGAGTTGGTTATCTGGACCTGGGAATACAAGGGGTGATGATTCGGGAACCACCGAGAAAGAAGCAGCCATTGGAGAATTCGCATGTGCAGCTTGGCAAGAGGCACTATCGGGATTGAAGCTGCCATGGATCCTAGGGCCTGAAGAACCTCTCTTACTGAGACTTTGTTTTGACAGAGTGTCACCTGGAGCTGAAGCCTCTGGAGTCTGTAAGCTGGGAGCAACACCAGACAGGATCGGGTGTTGAAGACTGTTCCGATGAATTCTACCTGCTGGGTAGGGACCAGGTTTGACTTCTCCCAGTGCACAGTTATCCCCAAATTTCTGCCAGAGAAAGTGTGTATTGTAGGGTTGTTACCAGAAGACACTTGGTGGGGGCGGTGAGGAGCCAATCATCTAAATATGGAAACACCTGGAATCCTTGCAGTCTCAAGTGAGCTGTAACCACTGCCATGCACTTTGTGAACACTCTAGGGGCTGTAGAGAGACCCAACAGCAGGGCATGAAACTGGTAATAATTGGCTCCTAGCCAGAAGTGAAGCAGACTCCTGGAGCTCTTGTCCATTTTGATGTGGTAATACACATCCCGGAGATCTATCAAGCACGTCCAATCACCCTGCCTCAGAAAAGGGAGAATGGACTGAATCATGACCATCAGGAATCTGGTTTGGATGACAGACTTGCTCAAGCTGCTGAGATCCAGAATGGGTCTCCAGTCCCCTGTCTTTTTTGGCGCCAAAAAGAAACTGGAGTAAAATCCGGACCTGCACTGGTCTGGTGGGACTGGTTGGATGACTTTTTTGGTATAGCTTTTTTTTATTTCTGAAGCTGCCTCTTCCCTTTGACTGGGTGGAATGTTGGGAAGTTTTATTGGAAGTTTTGGATACGAAATAAGGGGAATGGTGCAACCTCTGGCAATTATACTCTGCACCCATCGATCGGTGGTAATAGAGTGCCAGGCAGCTTTGTGCAGAGGGAAACGCGCAAAGAGGCACAGTGGTGCAGCAGTAACATTGTCGCCTCACAGCAAGAGGTTCTCCAGTTCGATTCTCGGATGGGGTGCCTTCTGTGTGGAGTCTGCATGTCCTCCCTGCATCGTGCGAGTTTCCTCTGGGTACTCCGGTTTCCTCCCACATCACAAAGACATGCTTCCTGAGGATTTCTCCCCAGGCATCCGCTGAAAATTGGCTTTGTTCCAAGTCGGACTTTCCCCAGTTAGCAAATGTTAAATAAAATAAATAAATAAAACAACCCCCGACTGCTTCTAGAGGTAAGCAATCGAGCAGCTCTTCAGGAGCACTGGTAAGACTGTCCAGAGAAAGAGTCTCTGGAGCCTTGGTTATGTGGACCCACCTCTGCCTCTATAGGGGCATCTTCTGGAAGTGTTACCCCCTCTGCCTCTGGGGGTATCACCATGTGCGGCCAAGAAATGACCCAGAGATTTTTTTGGGCCACATCTTCCCACTCCTCTGGTTCCTGGAAAAGGAAAGCTGAGGGTTGGAAAAATGAAGGCCTACGGCAGACAGGGTCTTGCTGTCCTGTTCACACCTGGCTAGCGTGTCCTTCACTTTGGAATCAAAAAGGGAAGATGCTTCGATGGGAGCACTCAGAAAGGAAGATGAAGGGATCCGCTAGGTCACAAATGTGCATCCTGGCATGACGCCTCATAACTATGCCTAAACCCGCAGCTCTTGCTGCCCCTTCAGTTGCATATGAAAGCAACCTCATGAACGAGTTGGAGATAAGATTCCAAGGTAGCAAGGCAACTTTGATCCATACCTCGTCAGATACCTGTCCTGCAAGTGTTTCAGAGAGTTCTGAGATCAAGTCTCTTTGGAGCCTAGTAAAAAGTGCCAAATAGTTTAGGGACTGAATGGCAAAGGTTGTTGATGCAAAGACTCACTTCCCCAATTTGTCCACAGCCCGGGACTCCCTGTTGGGTGGATGGACAGCATGACTTTCTTCAGCCAGATCCTTTTTAGTGACCACCACCATAGTGTCAACTGGTAGCCCTCTGGACCAATGTGGGTTCTCCTCAGGAAAGAACTTTGTCAGGTTTCTGAGGGATCACCTTAATAGAGTCAGGGTTCTTCCACGCGCGTTGCACTATGAGCTGGACTAGCTCATCCACAGGCAGGTTCACCCACAAGGTAGATGGCCGGGCATGGAAAGCCTGCAGGAACACTGACTCCCTCAAAAAAGGGTTGGAGGGCTTCCAGTCACCCCTCTGCTTTAACCTTTCAAGGATGTTTCCAAAGGAGACATCAGGGGGCGACTGTGGGGACACTTCACCATCATCATAATCCATGTCTTCTGTTAGAGACTCCTCAGGTGAGTCAACGTGCTTCCTTTTGCATGATCTCTTCTGTGAGGGCTCCTCAGTGGGGGCTTCAGAGGAGGACTCGAGGGGTGAAAACTTTGGTTCTGATGTAGTCATAACACTTCCGGAAAAGAGAGTCTCCTCCATCACATGGAAAGCTGGCCTGCTCAAAGAGCGATGTCAGCCCGGAACCAAGAAGGACAACCTCAGAACTGGGGTCACACAACGCTCCATCGAACCCGCTCTCGAGGATGGAGACTCAAGCAGGATCAGCACAGACGAGGTTACCAGCACAGAGGACAGACCCAAAATGACCACACAGAATCATGCCCTGAACCAAGGACCAAAGGGACAGACCTGGAGCCTCAGTGAGGTCCACTAGCTGAGACAGCGGGGTTCAGAGAAGGACATCTGAGCAGAAGGCTTTGGAACTGGGATGGCCGAAGGAGGAGTATAGGATGGAGTCCGTGGAGAGGTCAACCCAAGTCCTGCCGGAGGATGGGTCTTGGAAGGCATGGGTATCCCCCTGGCTGCCAACAGCTGATCCACAAGACGCACCACATCAAGTTCTGAAAGGCTCCTGGTGGATCTAGTGGATACTCCGGATGAGGAGTCATGTATGCCAGCACCAATGTCTCAAGTTTAGAGAGAGGAAGTAGTGGGGTCAAATCCAGTGTTGTTGTAATACAGCTTGGTGCCAAAGGGGCACTCAGACCTAAAATGGGAGGTTCAATCATAAGTGCAGGAAAAAGGCATCGAAGGCGTGCACTGTGCCGAAATGGACACAGGTGCCAAGGTTGTAGCAGGTGAGGTCTATATTCCATGCCAGAGGCAGAATTGGAGCTGGCGATGAAGCTGGCACTGATACAGCAATAGTCGAAGTACTCGGAGCAGACGAGGACGGTGCCGAGGAGGCAGATTTACGCTCCGAGGATAACATTTTAATTTTAGGTTTCACAGACTTACCCTAGTCACTTGAGGGTGAAGAGGGAAAGTACAGTTGTGTACACTTACCATAAATGTAGATGTTCGAGTGTATTCACTGTTGCAGTCATTACATTTGGGTAATCTGCTGGCAGGTTGCCCTCAGTCGGCCGGAATAACAAAGTCTTGGGTCCTGCGCCGGATGCTGTCTCTTCTTCCACGATGTCAGGTCATCAGGGGTATAAAACATGCAGCCAACACCATTTTAATCAGTTCTGTCTTGCCCCAGATGTCAGGTGCCCCCCAAATGGGGGCTGGCGGGTGGGTAACCCGAACTGCAACAGTGAATACACTCGAACATCTACATTTATGATAAGTGTACACAACCATACTATGTTCTTCGTGTTTCACTGTTGCAGTTATTACATTTGGGTAGAATCCCAAAGCTATGGTTGGGAGGATGGAATTATACAGCATTTGGAGCAGCTATAAGGTCCTGCAGGACAGCAGTGGCAAAGCCTGCTCAAATATACATGTAATTTAGAACACAAAAAATATACCTCAAACTAAAAGAAAATACACCAAAAAGGCTTTTGAGCATAGTAAAAGAAAGAAGAGGTATAATAAGAGAGAAAAAGGGGGCTGGCGGGGTGGATAACCCGGACTGCAACAGTGAATACACTCGAACATCTACACTTATGGTAAGTGTACACAACTGTACTATGTTCTTCATGTTTCACTGTTGCAGTCATTACATTTGGGTAGAATTACAAAGCTATGGTTGGGAGGATGGAATTATATAGCATTAGGAGCAGCTATAAGGCCCTGCAGGACAGCAGTGGCAAAGCCTGCTCTGGATTTAGAGAAGAGAGGTAAATGGTAATGTTTGGTGAACGTATGAACTGAGCCCAAGTAGCAGCATCTAGAATGTCTCTGGTAGGAACTCCTTTGAGAAAAGTTGCAGAAGTAGATGCAGCCCTGGTGGAATGGGATCTGATCCCCTTGCGGACAGGTTTACCATGGTGCATGTAGCAGAAACAAATACAATGGTTGGTTTATCCATTTTGAAATAGTCTGCTTTGAAATAGCCTTTCCCTCTGCACCTGCAGCAAATGCCACCAGTAATTGCTCAGAATTTCTTAGAGATTTTGTCCTGTTCAAGTAGAATCTTAGTTGTTTGTGTACATCCAGTGAATGCAGAATCTGCTCCCCCTTGTTCTGTGGACTTGGGGAAAAAAGTTGGCAGATGAATGGTCTGATTAAGAGCCACACTGGATACTACCTTAGGCATAAAGGATGGATTGGTCCTGAGGGCCACCCTGTCTGGATAAAAGATAATGAAAGGCTCCACTGCCATGAGGGCCTGTAGTTCTGAAATCCTTCTAGCTAAAATGACTGCTAAAAGAAAAGCTGTCTTCCAAGAGAGAAATTTTATGTCTGCAGTAGCAGCTGATTCAAAAGGAGGTAGGGTGAGTTTTCCCAGCACAAAGTTGAGGTCCCGTGCAGGAGTTGGTGCTCTCCTGGGAGGTCTCAAATATTTGGCCCCTCTGAGGTACTGCTTTAGCAGGGGATGAGAAAAGAGAGGAGGCTCTGTGTTGTAATGAGCCGAAATGGCAGAAGCATGGATTTTTTTAGAAGAAAAAGATAGGCCCTTATGAAGCATCTCAGTTAAATATTGCAGAATCTGAGGAATATTGGGCATTGCTGTGTTTATTCCTTGTGCTTAGTTCCAGGCACAGAATCTTTTCCATTTATCAGCATAAGATTTTCTAGTACTAGGCCTTCTTGTCTCCAAAATGACATCCATCACAGGTGTACTGAGAGATGCGACTGGTAAAATTAGTTGATTAGCCATACTGCAAGATTCAGAGTTTGGAGCTGAGTGTGCAGAGTTTGACAGTTCTGCTGAGACAGTAGATAAGGTGTCTGAGGCAGGTACCACGGAGGAAGGTGTGACATATTGCGTAGGAGCCTGTACCAGTGTTGGCGAAGCCAGTCTGGCGCAATCAGAATCATTTTCTGTTTTTCCTGTCTGACTTTTAGTAAAACCTTGGAGAGCAGGGGCAGAGGGGGAAAGGCATATACTGATAGGTTTTTCCAGCTGAAGGATAGAGCATCCACTTTCCAAGCTTTTTTGTGATGGATTCTTGTGCAGAATTTGTCCAACTGATAGTTTTGGGGAGAGGCAAAAAGATCTATGTCCGGGCTCCCCCATTTTTGTGTCAACATGCTGAAGATTCGTGAATCCAGTTTCCATTCGTGTGGGTCCATAAGTTTTCTGCTTAGTTCGTCTGCCAGAGTATTTTGCTTTCCTGGCAGGAATTGAGCTTGTAGACATATTTGGTAAGTCAAGGCTGTGTTCCGCAAGGCCATGGCTAGTCTACAAAGGGGGTAGGAGTGGGTGCCCCCCTGCTTGTTTATGTACCACGTAACTGTGGTGTTGTCCGTCTTTATTAGCAGTTGTCCTGGATGAAGAAAGTCCTTGAAGGCTGTCAGAGCATTCTGTACAGCTAGCATTTCTTTCTGGTTGATATGCAAGTGCATTTGATTTGGGCTCCATGTGCCCCAAATGCATCTCCCTGCCAGATGCCCCCCAAGCATAATCTGATGCGTCTGTAGTCAGGGTCTGGGTGGCAGGGGGTGGAATGAATGACAGTCCCTTGTTTTGGTGACAGGCCTCTGCCCACCACAGGAACTCCTGTTGCAGGCAAGGAATCATTGTTTCCAGGCTGTGACAATGTTGACTCCATAAGTTTTTTAGGTATCATTGAAGTTTCCTCATATGCAGTCTTGCATATGGAATTAGTAGGATGCAGGAAGCCATGAACCCCAAGTCCTGCAGAATTTGTCTTGCAGATAGCTGGGTTTTTGTGGCCACTTGTTTGAAGTACGTTATCAACTGAATTTGTTTGCTTGGCATGAGGTAAGCCATCTGGGCAGTTGTGTTCACGCTTGCACCCAGGAATGTAATTATTTGAGAGGGTACCAGTTGTGATTTCTTTTCGTTTATGGTGTACCCTAGGCATGTTAGAAGCCTTTTTACAAATGCCAGATGATGTAGAAGAGTGTCCTTGTTTTCTGCCTGAATTAGACAATTGTCCAGATAAGGATAAATTTGAATATTTCTTTGCAAAATGCAATTACTCATGCCAGGCACTTTGTGAAGACCCTGGGCACAGTAGATAAGCCAAAGGGCAGTGCAGAGAACTGGTAATGCAAATAGCCTGCTTTGAAGTAGAGGTATCTTCTGCAAGATTCCCTGATTGGGATATGCAGGTAAGCCTCTTTTAAGTCTAGAGTTACCAATGAGGCATCCTTGGCCAGCATAGGCAGTAAATGTTGTAGAGTCAGCATCTTGCATTTTGGAATGTTCAGGAAAGTATTTAGAATGGATAAGTCCGGAATTGGATGCCATGATTTGTCTTTTCTGGGTACCAGGAAAAGTCTTGAATAAAAGCCTTGTCCTTTTTCCTTTTATGGTACTGGTTGAATAGCCACCATATCCATGAGGGACATTACTTGTTTCTGGGCCTCTGCCCACTGATTTGGAGGCAGATCTGGCCATCCGTTTGGAATTGGCAAAGTGTGGAAATGAAATCTGTATCCCTGGGATACTATATTTAAAACCCACTTATCCTGGGTAATTAGATGCCAATTTTGTGCATGAAGTGCTAGTTTTCCCCCCAAAGGGGCTGCCATGAGATAAGTGCTTGGAAATGGCAGAGGAAAGTCATTGAGACTGTTTACCATAGGGGACTGCCTTGCTACTTCCAGATTTGGAGGTGGAGGCACCCTATTGTTTCGTTCTGTAAGTTCCTTGTGACTGAAACCTGGAGCCTTTGGAGTGTCTGGGTTTGACCTGAGCGGCTCTGTTGGATACTGGAAAGGACCAATTCTTAGTAGGCCAGTGCCTACTGAACATGGGTGGCTGCACTTGTAGGAAATCTTTTACAATTTGCATAGATTTAGCTTGGTCTTCCATCTTTTTCAAAACTTCTTCTGCCTTATTACCAAATAGACTGTCCTGTTGTAAAGGGGCATCCAACAATTTTGCTTTAACATGATCAGGCAGATCTTGCTCCTTGAGCCAAGCATACCTTCTTATCACAGATCCAGTTACGGCAGTTCTGCAAGAGGCCTCCAAGGAATCAAAACCACATTGCAAAGTATGCTTACCAACTTGTTCAGCTAAATGCAATAAATCCTGTAACTCTATTTTCCACACAGTCCGAAATCAACATCATTTTCTGTTTCAGTAAGCCCATGACATGCTGTTGATATTTAAGCATATGAAATTGACAGTTTAAAGCTCTGATTGCCAGGGTTGCAGACGTGTAAACCTTCTTACCCCATCTATCCAGCGCCCCGGAGTCTCTATCAGAAGGGTAGGATTTTTAGCAGTAGAAGCCTTAACACCCTTGGGACCTTGAGAAATTGTTTCAGGGTCAGCAGTAGGGTTTTTAAAAAAGAAACTTGTGGGAGTCTGGAACTCTAATATTTGTCTGGCTTACTAGGAGCCAGAGGCAGGGAATCAGGAGCCATGCTGGATTCTGAGAAAACATAATCAACAATGTCTAAAACTGGAGGTAAAGCCAAATGCCTATGCTGAGGAAGGAGGAAATCCCCAAGCCTCTTTTTGGATTCTGAGAAATCCTGACTCTCCCAATGAAAATGTTCCCTTAAGGTATGCAAAGTTTCTCCAAAAGAAAAATCCTCAGGAGGAGAAGCAGAAGGGATGGATTCTTCTGCATCAAAGTCCTCATAAGGTGGAATAGAAAATTCCTGATTAGAAGAGGAATCAGAAGAAATGGATAATCAGTGCCTTGCCTAGGCCTCTTAGCAGGAGGGGGTTGAGAACCCCCGATCAAGTTAATTAAATCCTCAGCCATTTTGATCATTTGTTTTTTAGGCATAGGGACCTGAACATGTGGCCCATGCATCAGTTTTTTAGCCATAGAAGTTGGTTTTGACCTTGTTTTTGATGATGGCATCGGTTTAATATACAAATCTTTAGGCCTGAAAATACCCTCAGAAGCCGGTGCCTGCTCAGTGGCTCCAGACCCATCTAAGGGAGAGACATCCGTGGGTTCAATACTTGAAGTGTCTCGCGGCATACAGGACTCCGAATGGGTCTCGGTAGAGGCCTGCGAATCAAAAGTAGCGGGCATCAGGGGCTGCGACAGTCCCTCACTGAGTACCGGCAAACTGGCTTAGGTGAAGCCTCGTCGTTGGTTATGGACCTCAACGGTCTGTCTTTTTCTTTGCGTTTTTTGTGAATTCTGGTAGTCGGATTGCTAACCGACTACATTTCTAGTTAGTTAAATCTTGAGCCAAAATGTTTAGAAGCAAAAATATACCGACGCTTAATAGTGCGTTGGTTAAACTTAGCACAAAACCGACAGCAAGTCACGTTGTGGTCAGGGACTAGACAAGGAATACAGTACAAATGAAAATCCTTATGAGGTATTTGCTTCCCACAAGTAATACAATTATTAACTTTTACTGACATCGGTAAGGAGCAAGAAAAAGTTTTCCCAACGGGGGAATTCGCTTTAGTTTGAAGACTTCAGTTCTGAAACTCGAAAATGAAAATTTCAGGAGTCGGCCAACCGGCACTTACGAACTGCTTCTGCTTCGGGCACCATGCGGCAAGAAGACTGATTAAAATGGCATCGGCTGCATGTTTTATACCCCTGATGACCTGACATCATGTAAGAATAGACAGCAACTGACACAGGAACTAAGACTTTGTTATTCAGGCCGACTGAGGGCAAGCTGCCAGCAGATTACCCAAATGTAGTGACTGCAACAGTGAAACACGAAGAACATCTGATTGGGGCCTTTTCTTAACTTTCATAGGAGGGGTTGAGACCTCCATCGCAGAAAGGGCCTCTGAAAAGGGAGATTTAAGCAGTCCCTTCAGAATTAGTTTATTCTTGCGCTCGTTCAGAGTGCATTGGCTGAAACTTTGGCAAATCCCACAGGGAGGCTGCACCAAAAAGTGGGGTGCCCCAAGCAATAAACACAATCATTGTGAGAGCCACTATTAGGTAGTTTACCATTACAGAAGGTACAGTGTTTGAAACCTGAAGTACCCTTCTTATCCGACATCTTGAGAAGTAAACAAAATAATTCAAAACTTCAGGAAAAAAAGAAAACTCTAATTTCCTAAGTCAGAAAAGATTTAAACACATGCAGAATATATCAACAAACCCAATATCAAAACACACCAACTAGAGTAGAAAGAACAGGGAAGGAATACCAGCGATGGTATTTAAGGAATACCACAAGGATAAGAGAAAGGGCCATATCAGCAATAGCACTGAAAAAAGGTTACCAAAGGGTAGAAAAAGGGGGAAATATATCTAGAACTACTGTAGGTCAACAGGAAAGGGACTATAACTCACAAATTTTAAGAAACAAAAGTTTTTCACACAAAATATCAAAAAGGTTTCCACTTAGCTGAGAGCTTGGCTGAAACGCGGGTTTACGGCTATGCGGCAAACGAGATCTGAGGTAACAAGGGCATTGTGGGTAGAAGCTTAGCTCAATAGTTTTTGGTTGGTGCAAGCTTGGTAATAGGTTGACTCTGTTCTGAGGGCTTGGAACCGATCCCATCAGTGATCAATGGAAAGAAGATTAACTACATTAGATCAGTATTTACTTAGCACCTCTGCTTTTCATGGTCTTCAGTGATATCCCTTCAGTTTTTATTCAGGCTGGCCAGGCCAGGCGTGTCATCTTCCCTCTTTTTACAATGTCTTTTGATCCTCTTTTACCAACTCCTTGCCCTCTACTGTTTCAATGCCCTTTTGCCTGTCTTCCTGTATTGTGCCTCTTCCACTTTACCTGCCTCTCTCTTCTGCTAGAACGTAGCCCTCCCCATAGTGTTCTGTTTTTGCCTTTTTGCAAATTCTAGTAAACAGCCTTAAATAGTTCATCTCTAACCCATTCTCTCAGTATATTCATCCCCCTAAATGTGCTTCACATTGATTGAATCCTGCAGGCTTACAACTCAGGAAAAGCTATGTTCCACTTCATAACTTTAGCACCAATTGCATAGGGTGCTGGCATATCTCATCAAGGCCCAAAATTTCTATCAATCCCCCAAATCCCTTCCTTTCTTGCAGCTTGGGATTGCTCAACCTGCAACAGGGTGGCAATGTGCTTGGACTTCCTCCAATGGCTATAATCCTCCATTTCTTACACCACATTATTTTCTCCCTCTTAATCTCTTATCCCCTTCTCAATTGTGTAGATGAGAGGTCAACTCAGAGAATCAGTCTGCCGGCAGTCCTCTCTTTTATACTACTGCAAAAACCGCTAAAAGCCGAAACTCTAAGACCGCTAGATTTATTTAAATGCTGAATAAACACATTTTTCGTCCAACACAAATGGTTAGACTTCATCAGAACAAAGGCAAAAGACTGTCAGTTAAAATTCAAAGTCCCAGATATAAATTCCCTGCCAAATGATGTAATAACACTGATCATTCTTAAAGATATATACCCTTACAAGGCTCTAAACCAATTTTATATTAAAATAAATCAAACTGAACTTTGCCTTGTTACAAATTAATAGCAACAACCATACATCAATAAACCGAAGCTAAAGTGAATGCATGAACCAAACTACGGTCCAAACATGTGACCTATTTAGATAAATACAAACATATTATTAAAATGTAAAATGTTAAGAACATATTAAAAACATATTGAAAACAAACAAAAATCTCTTCTAACCTATGTTTTATGCCTAAATATGTGAACTTGTTAAATATATGCATACTACATACATATGTTAAAATCTATGCATTTGATAAACTCCAATAGGCTGCACGTATGTAGACAATCTGAACAATTTCAATAAAATAAAGCATCTACACTCCAATGCATTTTATTACTACTATCCATAATTTCTAGTAATGAAAATATTTCATCTATTCAAGCTTAAATAAACATATTAGGGAGCACTTCTCATTCAAGCCTGGGTTCATATATGCGTTAAGCCTGATTTGCCAAACTCCTCCATTTTTTTCTAATAAAACACCAAAAGGACCCCCCCTCACATCCTGCATAACCTGATCAATGACTTTAAATCGAAATTTGTGGTTAGGGTAACTCAAGATGTGCCTTGCAAGGACATTTTCTTCTTTCTGCAAGTTGATACTTCTGAGGTGCTCATACACCCTAGCACTCAGTCTGCGCTCTGTCTTCCCTATATAAAAGGATGGACAACCCTGACAAGTCGCTACATATAGAACTCCTTTCGAGATGCAACTGAATTTACCTTTAGTGTATAATCTAAACCCATTAATTTCAATGCTCCCTCCTAATTCCATTAGGTGGCAATATGAACAATTTCCACATTGCATCATACCTCTACTGAATCCGCGGTGGTGGTGCTGCGGTAGACGTTGTCCCGTTCGATTCTCAGCTAGAGCGTCTACTGTGGAGACATGCGTGAATGGGCGTGCCTTCATTGAAGGTTGTGCGTTAGGGCCGGCAACTCAGCACGTAAAAATCAACTGCCAATCATTAGCGGACCGGAGTTCCGCTGTGGCGACCCCTAACTGGGAAAAGCCGAAGGACACAACAACATCATACCTCTATTACTTGTCAGGGGATTTTTTTGTTGTTTTTTATGCAGCAATTCTTTAAAACTCAATCCCCTTCTCCAAACTACTTTTGGTGATGCTTAGCACCAGTTGCATAGGGTGCTGGCACATCTCATCAAGGCCCAAAATTTCTATCAATCCTCCAAATCCCTTCCTTTCTTGCAGCTTGGGATTACTCAACCTGCAACAGGGTGGCAATATGCTTGGACATCCTCCAATGGCTATAATCCTCCATTTCTTACACCACACTATTTTCTCCCTCAATCTCTTATCCCCTTCTCAATTGTGTGGATGAGAGGTCAACTCAGAGAATCAGTCTGCTGGCACTCCTCTCTTTTATGTATCTTAAACATAAAGGCCGTTTTTACCCTATGTTCTGACCACTCTTCACAGGGTATTTTCCCCCCTCAATTCTCTATATGACCTCACACATAGCTATTCTTACACAGAACTCTCTACTTCCCTCCCCTCACTGCTATTCCTAAAACAGCAGATACATTTATGTCAACAGCTATCTACAAAAACACCCTATTTTGTGGTTCTTGGCTCAGTTCAACTCTACCAATCAACTTTCAGGAAAATTCCAGCTGCTCCCCCACTTGGTGTGCACATCTGTTCAAACACTTTTCAGTCACATCATGAGCTAGGTGTAAAAGCAAGCTCATCTAGAACCCACTGCTCACCTCTAGTCACTACTGGGCACCATCTACCAAATCAAGAAATAACAAAGATTTTACATTTACACTCCTAATGCTAACAAGCATTATACAAGTGCATACCATACAGAGAAATCCAACAGTGGAGGCAGGATTGCGTATATATTTCCCATTAAAAGGGAACCGAGGGAGAGAACATTTGAACCACCACAGAAGATGTTTGATGTTAGATATAAAATATATGACTTCACTATTTCAGATTACGTGGTAGAGGGTTCTATGATGGCTCTTTAGCTGGTGAATGTTAAGCAGTAAAGACAACTATGAAAGAGCTGAAAAGGCTAAGTCCTTCAGTTCTGTCTTCCAAAGGAGATAAACAGTAATGATGCATGAAGGTATGCACTGAAGATCAGATAGCAGTGGTGAAAATATCTGCAGTGAAACTTTACTAAAGTGTGGTTAAGGCAGCAACTCCTTTAATGGACTGGACTCTGACTGTGGCATTTACCAGTGAATGGAGTTGCTATTTAGGCAGGCAACACGTGTAGATCCATCTGTAAGGCTAAGAAAAGTGCATACAACATTTTGGTAAAGACTTTGGGCAATGAATACCTGGCAATATGTACAATAACAGCAATGCCCACCCACAATAGATGTTGTGAAGGCATCTGAAACCCATACTGGGAAGGAATCCGTCTTACTTCATGACAAGAAAGAGGAGGAAGTAAAATCTCTGACCCTGTACCAGAGTTGAGATGGCCTCACTGTTTAAGACACCCTTCAGCAATAGAGTTTAGGCTTGCCTAAAGAGAATCAATGAAATGAATTGGCTCATGGAGGACAACCGAACCTCTTGACAGAGCCTTTATGATGGTTCCTCAATTAAAGGCAAATTGTGAAACCCCAAATGAGTGGACCCAAACCAGAATTACAACTGCTGCAGTGTAGTCAGTGAGATTTTCCTTTTGAATGGGTTCACTGGCACAGTAGGGGTGGGAGGGTGAGGTACTGTGCGTGATACTTTAGTTACTCCTCCCCTTCCTCCATGAAGTGGGCATCCAAGATGCTTTTTGCATCCCTTGCAGACATGCACTAAAGCCTATGGCTCCATCCAAAGCATTTTGACAAACTTATAGATAGTGGACTATTCCAGAACCTCATTAGGAGGCAGTTGGACCTTTTATCAGCCTGGAACTCAGGAACTTAGGCGAGACAGGAACTCAGACAGTCGGCCGAATCCTCTGCATCCAATGAGATCCAACCACATCTATTCAAAGCTTTAGAGTCCTCATCAGGCAACAGGGTGGCAAAATGATGTGAACTCTGAAGCATATGTTAGGCCAGAGGAATCACACAGGAAATGGCATATTGTTATACCCACTTCATGATTTGTACATGGCATCTGCTTTGAGTGTGAAAGACTTCAGTCAGTGTGCCACAAGACTGCACACCCAGCATTTTCTATTAACTGGCTTCAGGCAGGGCTATTCGGGTACTTACCCACAACATGCCAGGAGGTATTCAGTGAAGAGAAATAGTGGCTTAAGTCCAGTCCATGCTATTCATTGTAAGCCTAAGTTCACTTTTCAGAAATCAGGTTGAAAGGTAGGGGGAGTAGACACATTTTCCACCCTAAAACATCTGCTCTATCCTTTGAGTCATACCACATATCAAGTTGGGGTCCGAATGGAGAGACCAAATCAGCAAGCAAACGAGAGTAGAATTCCTGGAATTGAATTCATCCTCATGTCTTGGTGAGTACCTTCACAAGGTGTACATTATTCTTACAAAAGCTCACAAAGACAACACTGATACACATACACGGACTGTATTTTATATAGCATATATCATGGATAAAAATAAGTTAAAAAATCAAAAAGTTAGCTGGGTGCACAAGTCCCAAGATAAAAAAAAAAGTGCCCAGTTCTGACAGGTGCACTGGTGCCAGGCCTGGAAAAAAAAAATAACAGTGAAGAATCCTCGAGATACAAGCATTCCTGCAACGGGGTTAGGCCTGGCTTGGGGAGGATGCCACCCCCCACCCCCCGTTGTAGAAGTCAACAGTAGTCACCAAAAAACACAAGTTTGACAGGCCAAAAAAAAAGTGTCAAACATGACTGAGTGGACAACTGAGAATATGAAAGAAATTATGCATTCTTCCTATTACGCAAGAAGCCCATAATTTCTGGACAGAAGACATAACAAAAGACAGAGATAAACAAGAGGAAAGAAAAATATTTGCACAAGAAAAACTGTCAAAAGCTTCAAATGCAAATTTGTGTCCATTAGTACAACAGATTCATAAAAAATATTACATAGACCAAGAAACTTTGGGTCGTTTGGAAACATAAGTGACTGAGGAAGTGTGAAAATATAAACAACAAACTCTAGAGAGCATTGAAAGGTATAATAGAGAAATATAGAGGTGGAAAAGAGAGAGAGGTATGACTGCAATATTTATGCAAAGAGAAGTCCAAGTTAAATCAATAAAAAAGCAGCTCCAAAGATATTCAGAGAAAAATACAGGCAAAGGCACTCAGATATGGAAAATTTCACATTACAAAAAATAAGATCACAACAGAAGAGATGTATTACAGAAGATTAGTAATGAAAAAGTTAAAAGAAATACAAAATAAAGTTATGGATTACCTGCAAACTGAAGGATTTAGTGCACAATATCCAACTCTAACATCACAGCATGATAGAATAATGAATTCCCAAATTAAGGAGAAGCCAGTTGTATAGAAAGCATCTGACCAATTGCCATATGAAGATACTTTGGAGTCTTCAGTAGAAGACCAGTACAAAAGTTCAGGTGGAGTTGCACAGCAAGGGAAGGAACATGAAACTTTTGCAACTCTGACAGTCAATGTTGTGGAGTAACAGAGCAGTGAGTTTCCATATGAAAGAGTAATGGATGACGCCAAAGAGAATATGGCACAGGAAGATGTTCTGAACTTTCTGGAGAATCCAACGACCAGGAGAAAGAGGAACAGCCAAAACTAACTGGAGTTGCTTGCCAAAAGGTAAACAGTTTATTGAAACAAACGACCTAGGTTTCGTCTCCAAAGTAAAAGACTTCATCAGAACATTTACACAAATAACCCACTCCCTTTTATTACAACCCACACTCTATTTAACAATTAACGTTAAACAATTAATCAATAAATACATTTAAAGACACAGGCTTTAAAACAACCATTATTAAAATTCACTAAACAACTTTTCATTGAAAATTTTCATTAAATAACACAGCGACAATTTGAACATCTAAATAAACAAACCTTTATAAATAAACACAAAGTGTTTATTTATAAAATTTTGTTTATTTAGATGTTCAAATTGTCGCTGTGTTATTTAGTCTAATTTTTAATGAAAATTTTCAATGAAAAGTTGTTTAGTGAATTTTAGTAATGGTTGTTTTAAAACCTGTGTCTTTAAATGTATACATTTATTTATTGATTGTTTAACGTTAATTGTTCAATAGAGTGGGGGATGTAATAAAAGGGAGTGGGTTATTTGTGTAAATGTTCGGATGAAGTCTTTTACTTTGGAGATGAAACCTAGGTCAACATTTGTTTCAATAAACTATTTACCTTTTGGCAAGCAACTCCAGTTCATTTTGGCTGTTCCTGTTTCTCCTGGTCGTTGGATTATTGGTTGGTCGTGTTTCAGGTTTTTCATAGGTTCATAGATTAGTACTAGGCTAACTGCCCTTGCGAGCCATTTTAAGCCTAGCTAATTATCCCTTGTAAGCCTCCAACCCTGCACCTTGTGTTTGTAAGACAAACACCTTAACCATTAGGCCACCCTCCCAACCCTTTCATTTTAACTTCCTGGAGAATGCCTGCAGGAAATTAAGAACAAAAAATGCACCCTTAGTTTAGAAGAAAATTATCTAAGGGAAGAGCGGCTTGATTTAATAGAGATGGATGGACATATTAAATCAAAGAAATAGACTACAGAAAGTCAATAACATGCAAAATGTTAACTTTTTAACTTAATGTTATTCTGTACCTGAATATTGTTTATTTTTGATTCTTGTACCTCATTACTTATCTAATTTTTTTGTTTCCAAAAATCTTTACTTAATTATCACTTGTGACACAGGTAAATTTACATTCATATAAAAGTAATTAAACTATATTAGCATAACAAACATACTTCACATATATTGCTATATATCATATAAGTTAAGCAATACTACATAAATTATTCAATTTGTGCTTTTTTAAACAAGAAACATCTTTATTAAACCATCACTTACTACATCAGTAATCATACATTTATACAACTGAAAACAAATTACACTGACACAATACTAGTTGCAAGTGTTTTACATCACAAACCATACTCATACGTACTCACTTGCAAACATTATACATCACTTATAATCTACTCAATCTTTCTCATTCAAACAATACATAGCTCATTTAGGTCCTGCTGCCTTTTAGACATCATTCCTCCCTTGCATGTATTGCTCCCACAATTCCCATTTTTTCTTATGCAGTTTGCTCCTACCCTTTTCTAAAGATCTCAATTATAATTGTTTTACCTCTGGTACTATATTCACTACTTCCAGTACAGATGGCATAGATTTTGATTTCCATTTTCTAGTAATTGCTTTTACAGCAGCCACCCTTATTAGACAAAGCAAGGCCTTACCATGTCTAGGCAATTATGATTCTGTATCATAGCTCAGAACAAGAGTCTCCCTTATCAGACCAATCTGCCCACCCAGCATCTCAGACGGTGCATTCTGCAGGGAAACCCTAAAGCCCAGCAACTCACCACACTCCCAGAAAATACATTTCTAATTATCTGTTTCTTCCTCTTAACACCTACAACACCTATTGTCTGCCTGAGGAAAAATTCTCTGGAGTCTGCTTGGGGTGTAAAAATATCTATGTAAACATTTCCAGGCAAAAAATACTAAATCATCTAGATTTTGTTGCATATTTTGGAGACATACATATAGCCTTCCATTGTTACTTTGTGAATTGCTTATCCAGTCTCTTCCCAATCCTTTCTAACCTTCCCTAATTAATTTTCATAGTTATGTGATATTTTATACGTTCTAATTACTCCTTTTTTAATGGCAGCTTCTGTTCTAGATTCTATTAAAAATTCTACCAGTGCTGGTATTTAGTTTAGGAACCCCCCCCCACACACACACACACCTATTTTTTTCTCTTTGCCTAAACCCCGATATCAATCCTTAATAGTGAAGGAAGTCTCTAACCCGCAGTCCAAATAAATTCTTGGTTTCTTCCCATTCTGTCATCTTTCCCTCTCTACATTTGCTCACAATACCTTGGTTCCTTTGCCAGTTTTTACCAATAAATGACAGCCCCCTCTTGCCTGCTGTCTGTATCTCTAATTGCAGTTATCCCTATGGGCAGAATCTCCTTTCTCCACTCCCATGTTGGTTTAGTTCTTAGAATACTTTCTGCTACTTTATGGATATAGTATTCTGCATGATTATTGTTATCCTCCTTAAAGCCCTGTATCCAAAATCTTAAGTCTCTCCTTGTTTCTTGAGCTTTCCCCATATTCCATCATCATTTCTTTCCACTCTGAATTATTGTCTTCTGCTTTTGCTATGTACAGGAGTCTTAACTGTGAAGCTCTGGAATACCCCTTCAAATTGGGTAATCCCAATCTGCCCTATTCTAATGGAAGAACCAGCTTATCCCACTTGACTCTTGCCATCTTCCCCTCCCAGATAAAGCCCTTCAGCTCTTTGTTATCCACAACTTCTCCTCTGGTTGATAAAAATACACCTGACCTGAATATAAGACTTGTTGCGTCTTTCGGCTTTCCCCGGTTAGGGGTCGCCACAGCGGAACTCCGGTCCACTAATGACTGGCAGTAGATTTTTACGTGCTGAGTTGCCGGCCCTGACACACAACATTCAACGAAGGTACACCCATTCACGCATGTCTCCACACAGAAGACGCTCTAGCTGAGAATCGAACAGGACAACGTCTTTCTGTGAGGCGACAACGCTACCACAGCACCACCACCGCAATTATGACCTGAATATAAGACTAAATGGATATGGATAATAAGATACAAGCAGTTAAAATATTTTTTGACCTGAATATAAGACTAAATTGATAAAAATATTTTAACTGCTTGTATCCCCACCATCCATATCCATATAACAAAGCTTCCATTTTCTCAGTTTTAGTATTACCTTTTCTTTAGTCTCTTCCACATATCCTTTGCTGTCACACTAGAATCAGTTTTAAGCCATACTCCTAAATATTTCATTTTATCATGTCCCCACATATATTTGGGTATTCCTGAATCAGTTCATGTGTAGTTACATAATCTACTGCTATTGTCTTTGGTTTAGCTTCATTCATTTTGTATCCCGATAAGATTTGAAACAGTCTCAAAATATTCCACAACACTCATGTCTTTTTCTGGTTTTGTCAGGTACAAAATATCATCTGCAAATAAAGACAGCTTTTCTTGACTACCATACCAATTATATCCTTGAATTTCTGAGTCCCTTATTTTCTTTGCCAATGATTCTAAATATAATGCAAATAAAGGGGAAAGGGGGCACCCTTACTTGGTTCCTCTGCATCAATTAAGGTAAAAGCTAAAGGTGTGCCTCCCCCATTTTATCTCATCTTCTACTCAAAGGACTGGTGTACAGTTTTCAGTCATTAGAAAAGTACGAGTTCAAAAAAACAAAAACTGAGAAGTGGGTTTAAGAGACTTATGTGCAAGAGAAGTGGGAGGACAAGGCCAGGGTGGGACCTCCTGGTGCTGACCTACCTTCTGAGCATTTCTCTCTGCGGTGAGGACTCAACCCTATCCCTGGACAGTGGAGTGGACCATCCAGCTATTTGCCACTTATGGAATTTTCAATGGGGACAACAAAGACCAAATGCTTTTCCCTTTGGTAACAGTGGGTGCCAGTGTTAAATCTCCAGCATTTGTGCAAGTGTTTGGCATCATACCACTCCTTGAGAAAGTGAAGGTTAATGTCCACACTGACCTTGCCTGGTTGTTCAAGAGCTGCATGGCAACTCTGCATCAAAAGCATAAGCCACAAATATTAGCAAGGACCAAGATAACCAATATGCAGAGTGTGAAAACAAGCCAGCAGGTGTAGAGGAAGAGTGGGCTTAGATGAGCATGATGCCACAACATGCACTGAAGTCAATCTCATACACTGCAGAGTACAGGATATCCAGGACTTTGGTGAAAGCAGATTTCTAAACTACACAAATCCAACAGAGGACCCTCTTTCAGATCACCTTGTACTCTTGGTACTCCCATGCCCCATTCCTTCACCCTTGGCCTATTATCTCTCTGACACCAGCAATACTCACACTCTTCTCCTGCATCACTGCTTCTGGTTACTCCATCTTTCAACCAGAAGTTTTACAAAGTGCATGAATATTACACCCAGCAATGCTGCATCGCCTTGTTCATAGGTTAATATGTTCATAGGTGTTTGCTAGGCTAACGACCACAAGGACGATTTTAAGCCTAGCCATGCATCCCAAATCCTTGATAAGTTCTGATACCCTTGATAAGTGTAAGCGTGAGCCTGGGAGATGAACCATTTACAGCTTGCCCGTTTGCATTAGAGATGTAGGTGCCAAACCAGGGATGAATTTCTGGTTTCCCATTCAAATGTCCAAGTTGCACTTGAATTGGGTTAGGGAGGAACTGTGCTTCACATAGATGGGGAGCCTGTTTGCACTTCTGCCATGTTTTGTATCCATTTTCTCTCTCTTGTACCCGATGAGCACAAGTTTCTCCTTTCTGCTTCACTGACATCTTCTCTCAGCCTTTTCTCTCCAAGTATAAGCTACAGTTGCAAAGATGGCGCAACCTGGATTTGAGCACCGCTGCCCCTTACAGACTAAATCAGGGGATGTCTATGACATGCACCTAAACTCTGCTGGCCTCCTCCATCCTCCTAGAAGTTTAGAGCAATTCTTCCTTGTCCACTATTATGGACCATCCAATCTGGCACAGGTAACAAACACTTCAGAGAAAACCACCTTCAATTACCTATCTTTGCATATCTTTGCCACAACCCTTAGCTTGTCTGATAACATGTCAGAGAAGACATTTTAGATGGTATCAGGCTTACATAAAAACAAAACTCATCCAATAGCTAATCTTTGATCACCTCCTCCCATAGCTTCCAAAATATAACCTTCAAACCTGGTTTCACTGTAAACTGGCATCTCACATCTCCCTTGAAAATAGGGTTACCACCTCTCCGATTTTTCCCCAGACTATCCAGAAATCAAATCAATTCTCCGGTGGTCCAGAAAACACAGTACAAACGCCAGTATTCTGCTTCAAAATGGAAACAGACTATTATAGTTAGTTAAATCGGCTGATTTACTATGCTTTTTTACAGAAAAGCATAGTAAATCGGCTGAAAGCAAGCATCGGGAATGGAAATAGTGGGCATTCCCCATCAATTGATGTCCCAGCAACATCAAAAATGGCGGGGGGGTGGGGGGGGGTTATGACAGGAGAAAGGTTGTGAATGGGCGGAGTTCCGGATGATGCAGGGGTGTGTGGCCTTACTCCAATTTTAGCCACAACCAAAGGTGGCAACACTACTTGAAAAGTCACCTGATCCATTTGCTGTTTGGACACTCAAACCCACTTCTCTGACTCTCCACAAAGGCTCTCTAACTCATCATCAACCGCCTTTTCCCCCCATATTCTACATGGGGGCAAGGTTTGAGTGAACTATCTCCATCTCTCTCTCCGTTCAATGCCACTCTCTCACCTTTCTTCAAGAGTCATGCCTGACTGTCACAGGTTTCCTCTCAAGATATCCATCTACCTCTTTGCTGAATGCTCTCATTTCCGCTTTCCTTCTTAATGAGTCACCTAAATCATCTTTACCAAATCATCATCTGCTTTCTTGCACAGACTCTTAAGACAAGATGTCAACAACTTGGAAGTCCTCCATTTCTACCTCACTGCAATCAAAACCATTTGTATCGTAGCTAACTACATACAGGACCCCTTTCATGTTCCTTTTAGCTAATACCTCCTACCTAACCAGTATGGATGCCCTATGCATTAAGCCAAACACCATTCTACTAGGAGAAGTCAACTACCCACCATCAACCGGGAGCCTTGTACATCCTTAAACATGCATTTTTCTAAATAATTCTGGACTACATAAAAAAACTCCCTAGACCAGTTAGTCCACACCCAAACCAAAGGAAATAAAATCCTGGACATAGTCCTTACCAATATGGGACAGCTCTGCTCCCTGCCTACTGTAACCTCATCTCTGGTCAAATAAAACCACAATTCAGTCACATTTCACCTTAAGAGTGAAGCCAGAATCATCCCCCAATATCTCATATTCAGAGACTATGCAAAGGCTAATCGACTAAAACTAAGAGATGACTTGACTAAATTCAAAAACCCCTTCTACCTAGATGATCCCACTGCTTATGTGGAATTCTTTACTTCCAAGTACTATGCACAAGTAAATACTTGCATAGCTACATTTCTCCCCTTCAAAAATAAATACAATGTCAAATTCAAAAATAAACCTCTATAACAGAAAAGTAATATAAACAGGTTCTACAATACAAGAAAAAAATGATCGCAAACAAAAATAAATCCAACTTTCAAGAAGCCAGAAATGCTTTTGCTAAACAAGGAACACTGAATCCTGATCAAATCAACCAAAGCCAAACAGGAGGTAAAAATAGCCACCTAAGTTAAAGATAATGACAAAGCCTTCTTTAAACATGTTAATCTCAGACACAATGCCTAGCACTGAACAGAGCTAACAGTAAATATCTCGTACTCAGATCTAGAAGACATAACTATTGTACGAGTGGACAAATTCAGCTCCTCTCTCCTCTAACAGCCTCAGATCAAATACCCACATCTATCCACCTCATATTTCCCAAGAAAAAATTGTCAAGTCATTATCTAAGGCCAAGTGGACTACATCAATGAGGCCAGATAACTTAGCATGCTGTCTAATGGCTGGCCCGAAACATGAATTCTAAGACCCCCTACAGATCCCATTAGACATCAGCCTCAAAACAGGCTTTGCACCAGATGAATGGAGGAGAGCAAAGGTCATTCCACTGCACAATGTTGGGGCTACAAAGGAGCTAGTAATTATGACCCACAAGCCTGATCAGCCTCAATGAAAGGATATGGAAAGGATCAGAATCTAACTAAAAACAGGAATATAGATAACCTTCAGAGTTTCAAACCAACCCAGTTTGGATTCATCAAGCGCAGGTCCTGCCTACTTTAAAGAGTTGACTGCTCCAAAAAAGTCACTAATGCAATGGATTAAGAGAAATCAGTGCACAATACCTGAACTTTGCAAAGGAGGTTAACACCATCACACATTTAAGCATCACAGACAAGCTCTCCCAGCCAAATGCTATGCATCTCTGATAGCAAACTGCCTCAGAAACAGAACACAGGAAGTAATGATGGCTCCACACCTCCTGCGAAAGAACTGTCACTAGTGGGTGTCCCACAGTTTAGTCCGTGGGCCACTTCTCTTTGGCATTTGCTTCTTGGACATCAAAGATAATACAAAAAGGTAAAATAAATATAAAAAAGTGTAGCAAACAGCCCACAAAGTAAATACTTCGTTGTAGTAGGAAAAAGGTCACAAATAATATAGCAGATGTTAAAACGAAGTAACCAAGCAGTCCCAGTGAATGTAAAAACATAAAAACCTTTTATTACACAGACACGGTAAGCGCTTTCGCTAATAAGCTTCTTCAGACCATAAAACACAGTAATGAAGAGAAAAAAACGGAGAATTCAGAGATGATTTTTAGCACATATATTAAAAAATGTGTATGTGTATATATATATATATATATATATATTTTTTTTTATATGTATGTTTATGTTTTGCACATCTTATGTTTTTTGTTATACATTTAGTTTTTGTATGTATTTTATATATATATATATATATATATATATATACATACACACACACACACACACACACATATATATATATATATATATATATATATATATATATATATATATAAGCATTTTACTTTAAGAAGCATACTTTAGTGAGGAATTCTTTGTTGTGATTGGGTTACTAGTTTTTGAATTCCTTTATAAAAGGATTTTCTCTTCATTACTGTGTTTTATGATCTGAAGAAGCTTATTAGCGAAAGTGCTTACCATGTGTCTGTGTAATAAAAGGTTTTTATGTTTTTACATTCACTGGGACTGCTTGGTTACTTCGTTTTAATATCTGCTATATTATTTGTGACTAATACAAAAAGGAGTGTGGCTGACCAAGTTTGCAGATGATTGCAAACATGGTTCCATCATAAACTTTCCTGAGGATACCAGTATCCTAAAAGAGGGCCTGTCCCAAACAAACTGGGGTCAAAACCACAGACTGAAACTAAATGCCAAGAAATGTATAACCATATCCTTCGGCAAGCATGACTCCCTTTGAAATTATAATATTGAAAATACCCCACCCCCAAAATGATCCCACAGTTAGACATATGAGGGAACCTATGCAGACAACAAACTGTCCTTTGCCCATCTATCCCCTATTACAAAGGGGTCATTTCCCATTATACAACTTATATTTAAAGGTTAAGTGTCCAGATCATTAGTCCTAGCATAGATTATAATGCCTTCAAGTATGTACCTATAAACACTAGTTACAACTTGAGTGGGCACAATTCTTCCTAACACAAAACTATGCAGAGACTATCTTAATACCTTCTCTCGGTATCATACAGGCTACTGAGAAGTGACTGCCTCTCATTTAGAGCTTCAACAGACCTTATCTGGTCAAGACTTATTACATATTCAGGAGTCCAATGGCATCAGAAAAATTGTCTCGCAGGCTTAACTAAATGTGCTGTAAGAACTGGTATGCATCACAGACAGTATCACTTCTATAGAACGGTATTCCCGGACGCATAAAGTAGAATGCTTCTCTTACTCTACTCAAATGTAACTTGAATGAAAGGATGGGCAATAACAACATTCATCCCTGGTTTAGCATCAATGGCCCTCATGGATGTGGAAAACTTGTAACTACCCCAATACTGAGGTTTACATTACAAACACAAGGATTAAATAATTACAACTGGAATGCAGGACTAGGCTGCCAAGACCCTCACAGATCAAAACTGTAGTAAAACTAATGAACTTGCAGTGCTATTGTAATTTCACTGGGATCCCTAAATTGTGAGAATATACATGATAAACTAATTTGTTAGTTAATAAAGAGGCTTGGGAGAGTTGTTCGCTAACGCACTCCCATGTTTAAAGCAAGCAGATGAATGAATGCGCTGGAGATGGTGAAATTACAATCTTTCAAGGTTCAAACTGCTGGGAACTGACACGGGGGGGGGGGGGCAATTATGGGATACACTACAGCCTGCAATTTTGAAAAGTATTAGTTCTCTCTGGCTGGCCATTTTACAATTCAGGAAATACTAGTATGGCTCAACTTTCTACCACCTTCACCTTAACTCTGGACTACCACATTGTACAGTTTTGTTAGCAGGTGGAAGGGAAATTGTGACTCCTCATAGAATAATGACCAGTATAAATCAAGATGCTTATCTCAGAATGAATGTAAAACACTTTTATAAACTGTTAACACACACTAGTCAGTGAATTTAAATTAAGATTATGAGCTAATGTGGTAATGTATTTTTTTGTCCTAGACTGACACAAGATATTGTGGGTCTTACAATGCAAAGAAGAGAGTTAATGGGGAGCAAACACAGACACCTGTTTTTTTCATTTTGTTATGAACTAATAAAATCAGAAACATGGATATGTTTTATGTTTCTTCTTTAATCTATTCTTTCCAGTGCCAGCTGAAGACAAAAAGATCACAGCATTATGTGAAACAAAAATGTATACCCCAGAAAGTCACGGCAGCAAAAAATTAAGAGTGTATTCTTTATATATAGAAGGTACCAGTTCAGGATATTGTTTAACCAAACTAAAGTTTGCTAAGCTTCACAGTCCTCCTCACTTTCCATGATGCAGTTTCTTACATTACAGAAACCAAGTAAAGCAGCCTTCACTTTGACTAAGCTGCTGTCATCTCTGATTGGTAAATACATAATCAACAATTACATTTTTTTTTTGTTATAACTTCCAAATCTGTTTTTCGGTTTGCACTGTCCTTTAAAGAAGACTTACTGATGCCTGGTAGTATGCTTATTCATCTTATAATGGCTTTCAAGCTAATATTTACAATTTCCAGAGCAACACCCTCATTGCTGCCTCTCAAAAAAAAATGCTGCTACACTGATATATTTGTCTCAATGCTTCAAATAAATCTGTACTCATTTTGACTGTACACTATAAGTGAACTTTAGGGTCATGATTTTTTTTTCTCTTTTTAAATTTCTGTGCTCTCCTCCAATCACTTATCAAGCTACTGTCTCTGCCCCTTACAGTCATCTACTCATCCACTCTCTGCATATACAATTTTGCTATAGGGAAAGAATACAGGATGAGATCAGGCAGCCAATTATCAGGCCAATGGAACAGACTTTCCTTTTTGTACGCTACTGTATGCAAAGCATCACTCACATCAGCAAACACATGTGATAGCACATGCATGTTCCTGACAACGCACTGCAGCAAGGTGTACTGTGCCAACGTCTCCAGCATGTAATGGTTTGTTTAGTGTTAAACAAAAGGAAAATAAGCAGCAGGCAAGACTACACCCAACAGGAAGGAAGGTTTGCCTTCTGCTGCCCCACCAAACTACATACACAGACACAAATGCTCAGACTGCCATACTGCAAATCCAAGATGGTAACCAAACATGGGTCTCACCAACAGCTCAGGTGGACGTGTCACCCTGTCCCCTAAAGCTAACCTAGGGCTTCCATTTTGGCAGACAATCTTCCCAATATGTAACCCAAACAACAGAACACTTACACTCAAAATATGTCCCTATGAGAGGGTAAGAATTTTCTTTTCTTCATCTGCCAAACCTTTTTTCCACAACTCACTGATCCAGGAAATACCAGAAACATCAGGAACTTTAATACATGTACCCTGCTGCTCACCTCCTTACCAAACTGCTTTGCATATTTTTTTCTTGAAACATTAAAGTAAAGTCTGCTCAATTTATGTTCCAAGAGCTGGGGTGCTTACTGACAGTTCATTCATCAAGTGAGTGCAGGACTCAGTACATCCCCAGCTACACAAATAAAATAAGGTACAAGAACAGAAACTAGAAGACAGAACACAAAGATGCCTCTTACTGAATATAACTGCCTCCTAAATATCACATTTGTAAAGGACCTCATATTTTGAGTAAACTGTGTTGATGAACAGAAAAATTGTATTTGAGGAAATGGAAACAATACACCTTACAGAGTTCACCACAGCCTAACACATCCATGGTGAGAGGAATGAGACAACAATCACCTTGAATTTTCTTACTAAGCTCTGGATATTCATAGGGCTTCAAAGTGATGCTGCGTGAAGCTAAAATATGTGGTCAGCACAGAAAATGTTGTCACATTTAGTTTCTAGTAAAAGATCACTTAGCCTACAAATGAGCTATTATGTACTCCTGAACTGTAGTCACATTATTTCCCACTTGCAGAGCTGAACCGCATTTGACCTGGCAACACCTTTGTGTAGCACTAAATATAAACAATGCTCCAGTGATAAAACTCCTGCATTTCATAGCGTGTCACTGTCAAGGTGTGGTGGTTATATCAGCTAAACAATATGCACATATACGGTGTGTGTGGTTGACAAACCTTTTTAAACCCACCTAGGTTTAAATTTTCTGAATGTCATCAAATTTATATTAACACTGAAGCAAGTTTATCAGAAAAATATACTTACTGGCAAATCAATGCTATGATAACCAGTACAGAATAAGAATAGAGAATGGTTTAAGCTGCAGCAAATCACAGTTCAGTCTATCCTAAGCTGCCATTTAAAAATATGTACCTTTCCCTTTACTATACCACAAATTAAAAATAAGCACTCGTCCTTTCCCTGAATGTAAAATAACACAGTGGTACCAGTTTAGACAGCTCATAGGAAGGATAGTTCTTTTCATTCTTATCTGCTGCTGCAGCAGCAGCTCGAATATTTAGCTTTTCTGTAACCAAAGGGACACAGTTACCTAAAGCAGGTAACTTTTGTTCACATTTTACGTTCATATTCAATACAAACGTATGTGGATTTAATATCAATTTTGATAACTGGGCTGTCTAATATGCTTTTCACTTGGAGATGAATACATATGCATTGAAACAAAATACCCCAAACACCTTTCAAAACGTCCTTCCTAATATGAGCACAAAGCATAAAAATTCAGTTAAAAAAACATACATAATCAGTTAGGACAGTCAGCAGAGAGAAAAAAAATCTATTTGATATTTAGTTATGCCCAACTTTGAGATGTATTCGTGAAAGTAACTTCTGTACTGTGGCTATAGCACACATGGGTAAATACAGCTGTGTGACTACTAATCACACATGACAATATTTTCCAGCATTAGCACACAAGTCAATAACTGGTCCATGAATGGACAGCAAAGTGCCTCGGAAGATCACTTGTCTGCCTCAGAGTTTTAGGGTCCAAGGTTTTACTCTGACCTCTGATCAGTGTAGAGTTGCTGCATCTCATCTTTAGGTCTGCATACATTTTGTCTGGATACTACAGTTTCACCCCGCCCCCACATCCCAAAAACTTTCTGGTCAGAATCCCCAAATATTTCCAAGGACGCTGAAAGAGACCATGTTTCCAGAGCAACCTAGTTGTCCCTTACTACAGCCTTTTGGCAGACAGTGTCTAACACATCTATTGAGGGAAGCACCCATGGAACACCCTCATGAGATGCCCAAACAAGTTCAACTAGATTTGCAGGCACAACTTTAGACAGAGACCCTTCAAAAATGGAGGTCCTCAGATCCAAAAAACATGCAAAAGAACCTCACTTCCAGCACTAGTGTATCTGTTATCTCTCTCCTTTTTAGCACTACTCATGATTAAGCACAAGGACAAGGAATCACAACTAAATGGACAGATTCAGCACATGAATCAGTACTTGCTTCACAACCGCTGTCCAGTACAATACGTGTAAAACTGCTGCTGCCCTACCCAGTCACTGGTTAATACATCACTTCTCCAATACCCTCAATCCTGGAAAAAAAAAACTTTCTCTTCCACTTCAGGCATTTCTCCCACCCTTCACCTGCAGAGGGCATTAAACTCTTTGCCAGGGCACACACAACTATTGACTTGAAATGCGCCTTCATGAGCAGGACTGAATCACAAAGCAGATCAGTGTATTCTGAAGCCAGACAGCAGCGGGCAGCAGTACAATGATTTCAGAACTAAGGCTGCTAATACAACAGTAGCGCACTCTGAGACATTGACTCTTTTCCATGTACTTAGTGTATATTACACCATAATTTTATAATTTTACACTACTAGCAGAGTCACCTAGACTGATCTAACATAACAAAGCAGACAATGAGTGATCCAAAACTTGACCCCCATGACAGTTCAAAGAATTTGATTACCTTACCTGGATAAGGGACACTGAGATCCAGCCATTGAACCAGGTGTTAGGGTGGTGTTCATTAGCAAATCTATGATGGCTATGTGGCCTATATAATCTTCAATCCAATTCCCAGCCTAAAAAGCTATGTGGGCTGACACCTGCAAGGTTAAGGGTGGGGACCATGTATGATGACATCGGAGTGGAAAGCAATGGCAAAAAAAAATAGGATAGACCATGTGACATCCTCCTCTGTGCTTGATGCAGAGAGCTGTATCTGGAAATACTGGGTGTATCCATTTTTGTTCCAAGTGATCGTCCCTCTCCAGTGTCAGTGGTGAGGGTTCAGGCTCCTTGATTACTGGCCCAATTTCCCTTAAGAGCACACAGGGAACACACACAGTCCAGGGTCTGGGCTTCTATCAGTCTCCCTCCAGGTCCCCAGTCCGACTCCCCACTGGCACAGCTACAGAGTTGAGACCTTAGTGTCCACGCCAAGTTCTCCACCACTCTCTCTGTGAAACCAATGCTTCATGCCCCTGCTCCAAGCAGCTGACACACATACTCTGAGATTTGATTTTCTCACACACACACACACACACAGAGACACACACACACACAGACACCTGGGAAAGGCTAGCACAGATTTACTAGCTATGCCCCTTTCTGCCCAGACTATATGGTAGTTACACCCCCACCAGACACTCCAAAGCCAGCTACTCGAAGGATCTTGCAAGGGTACCCAATTATACTGAGTCAATAATATTAAATTGTCTATGAACGCCTAGAAGGTGCAACATATATTCACCCTTACTCTGAGAATTTGGGAAAAACACAGGGAAGTTAATGGATTGATTAATAGTACTTACTGATGCGACCTTTGATAAGAAAGGGGGATTAGTACGTAAAGTAACTCTGCCTTTATGGAAAATAATATGGGGGATTTGGAAGATAAGGCCTGAAGCTCTGAAACCCTTTTGGCAGAAGTAATTGCTACTAAGAAAGCGGTTTTCCAGGACAAACATTTTAAATCTACCTTTGTAGTGGGTTCAAAGGGAGGTAAGATCAGAGAGAACCAACCTAAGATTCCATGGAGGGGTAGGAACTTTGATAGGGAGACGAAGAAAGTACCTCTGAGAAAGGCTTTGCAAAGCCTAGCAGAAGCTAAAGATGCAGCACCTTCTCCAATATGAAAATCAGAAATGGCTGCCAAGTGAACTTTGACAGTAGAAAAACTGTCCCGAGAATAAAATAGACCAGCTTGGCACTCCAAGACTGCAGAAATAAGTGCTGCAAGTGGGTCAGTGTGATGCTTCTGGGCTCAAATGGGAGGAAATCAGAATCTTCTGTACTGGGGAAGAAAGCCTGGACTGTCTAGCCATCATCGGAATTAAAGAAATCATGTGGTTAATTTCAGGTTGTGGAGATCAGGATGGAGTTGGCCTGAGCAGTAAGATAGATCTGGAAAAAGTTCCAGCGTCCACAGAGGATAAATCAGATGAGACAACAGGAAGGTGAGCCAGACTTGTCAAGGCCAAAAGGAAGCAATAAGGATCACTTTGCTTTTCAACCTGCATGCTTTCCGAAGAAATCTGTGGATCAGAGGAACAGGTGGGAATGTATATAGTAGACTAGAGGGCCAAGCATGGACTAGAGGATCTGTTGGTGAGTGTCCATGTGGAGGGATCACAGCAAAGTACCTGCTGCATTTGTTGTTGAAAGGAAAAGTAAAGTGGTCACAGCAAGGTTGACCCCATCTGAGGAAAATCATGTTTGCTACTGAGTGAGTCAGAAACCACTCAAGGGGCATCAATGATACTCTGCTGAGCCTCTCCATCAGTATGTTGTGCTCCCATGGAATATGCACTGCAACTAGAAAGCGGTTGGTAGACACAGCCCATTGCTATACTCTCACTGCTTCTCAACAAAGGGGGTAAGACCTGGTTCCACCTTCTTTGTTGATGTACCACAAAGCAGACATGCTGTTGGTCTGAACTGCAATTGTCCCTAGAGGAAGAAGAGAGTGAAGGGCTTACAACGCTAGAAGCACTGCCATCATCTCCAGGACACTGTTATGCAGATTAGTCTCCTGATGAGTCCACGTGCCTTGAACTGTCCATCCCAGGTAATGCCCCCCCCCCCCAACCTGGGACGTGTCTGTGGCCAGTGTGGCGATGGGAGTGGGAAGAATGAACAGTCAATCTTGAGCCACTTCTGGATCGTGAAGTCACCACAAAAGAGAACTTTTGCACACCTGAGACAGTCTTATAGGATGATTCAAAGGCTGCTGCAGAAGGGACCATTGAACTGACAACATCCACAGTAGGACTCTCATGTGTAAGTGAGCTGTCAGAAGTAACATTATTGTTGCAGCCATAGAACCCAAAGCCCTGAGTACAAGGATTTGCTGAAGGGACTGGAACAGCTAGCATTTGTCTGACATGTGTCCTTAGTGAAAGAATCCCATCTGGTAGAAGACAGGCCAGGGTTTTGATCATGTCCCAACGGGCTCTTATAGGACTTCTATAAAATCTATCATTTGCACTGGTTGCAATTGTGACTTCTGAAGATTTACAGTGATCCCTAAGGTTGGGGCCAATCACAAGAGAAAGTCCCTGGCCTGGTTCAGTAGATGCCTGGTTGGTGCTACTAGCAGCCAGTCGTCTAGATAAGGAAACACATGGAATCCCTGCAGTTTGAGGTGAGCTGCAACTACTGTCATTCATTTGGTGAACACCCTGGGTGCTGTGGTGAGACCAAATGGAAGCACACAACTGGTAATGACTGGCTCCCTGCCTGAAGGAGATTCTTTCTGAAGCATCTACTCATTCTGATATGACAGAATGCATCCTTCAGGTCTATCAAGCACATCCGGTCATCCTTCTGAATAAAGGGAAGGATGGACTGAATCAGGACCATCCTGAATTTCGTGCATTTCACAGATTTGTTCAGGTAAGTTAGGTCCAGTATGGACCTGAGGTCCCCCGTTTTCTTTGGAACTAAAAAGAACTGGGAGTAAATCCCTGATCCACATTGATCCTGGAGGACTCTTTTTTTGAAGCAACTTTGCAATTTCCAAAGCTACTGCCTCCCTGTGATTGGATGGAACATCTGGGAGGTGTTGTTTTGGCTTAGGGAGGTTTGAAAAGGGAATTGAGTAACCTCTGTATATAATTCCTTGCACCCATCAGTCACTCGTGATGGCTAATCAGGTTTTTAGGTGCAAGGAACAATGTCCCCCAACTGCCTCCAGAGATGGGCAGTCGGGCAACCTTCTGGGATGCTGCAAGGATTTCTCTGAAGGAGAATTCCTTTAGACCACTGATTTAGCAGACCTCCTCTGCCATGCGGGCGGTGTCTACCACTATAATTATTTCCCACGGGGGGGGGGGGTCTCCATGCGCAACCTGGAAAGGACCCTGTGACTTTCTGAACCAAAACTTCTTTCCCCATGCTGATTCCCGGAGAACGACCTTTGTGGGGTAGAAAAGCAGATTCAGATGGCAGACAGGGTCTTTCAGTCTTTTTCACTGTAGAAGTGTGTGTCTCATACTCACGGTCCAAAGAGCAAGGAACCGTCAAAAGAGGCATTGAAGAATGATGCCTCAAAAAGTTCCACAAAGTCACATAGCCGCATCCAGGCATGACGCCAAATGGCAATGCCGGAACCAGCCGCCCTACAGGTACCTTTGACTTGCATGAGAGATGACCTTCATGGACACATCAGAAATGGACTGCAGAGTGACATTACGGGAGGAGGAGTTCCATTCATCTGCCATCATGGACTCCAAAGCCAGGACTAGACAGTTCCTTAAGTCCCTCTGTAACCTCGTAAAGTGGGAAAGATTTCAATGCTCTGAGGGCAAAAGTGGAAAAAGTGTTGACCCCTTTTCCAAATCTGGTCCACAGGTCTAGCCTCTCTTTTAAGGGGATGGACAGTAGAGCTTTCCTGGGCAAGCTCTTTCTTGGTGGCCATTGTAACCACCATGGCCTCTACTGGAATGCTCTTTGTCTAGTGAGGCTTACCCTGAGGGGCACTAAAAATTTTGTCAGGTATCTTTGGTATCAGCTCTGCAGTGTCTGGCTCCTTCCATGCCTTTCAGACACCAGGTCCACCAGGGGGTCTTGCAGGGGGGGAGAGCACCCATGATGTACATGGGCCAGTCCCAAAAGCCTCCAGGAACACTGACTTATATGGGTTGGGGTTTGGGGCCAACCAGCCACCTTTCTGACAAAGGATTTCCAAAATGTCACCAAAGGAGACATCAGGTGGATATTTAGGGGACCCCTCCCATTCATCAAAGTCTGTGTCTGTCGTGAGAGATTCCTCTGGGGAATCTAGGTGTCTCCTTTGCACCTTTTCTTTGGAGGAGCCTCTTTGGTGAGGTATGCCAGGGAGGTGTCAGAAGAAGTCTGGGCTTCCACAAGAAGAGACTGGAGGCCCTGAGGTACCAGCTGTCCCAGTGGCAAAAGTGAGGTCTCTGATGTACAGCTCAGGAGGAGAAGGGGTGGATCAGATATCATAGGAGGTGGGAGTCTCCTAGGAGTGGAGAGGACCCTCTCCACCACCTCCAAGGCTAAAGGATTCCTAGAGTCCTGATGAAGCCTCCCCTGCCCCGAGGGATCAGCAGCAGACTGTCCGCAGTCATTAACAGCCTTCCACTCTGAGGGAGGAGTCAGCGCCAAGCTGTCAAATGCAGAGGAACTGAGAAGAAGTGACAGCTCAGAAAAATTTGGAATTGAAGTCATCCCCCCAGACTTGACATCGAGGCTTCGGCTCCAGGACCAAGCGAGTTAAGGAAGCTTTCAGGCTGGAAGAATTAAAGACTATTGGACATGATGAACCGGGTGCCAGAACCAATAGATCCAGGAGCTCCAAAGTGGCAGGCTGGATCGGAGAAGGAGATACTATCTTTCAAGGAGAAGCTCTGTTTGCAGATCCAGTAGGGGACAGAGCTGGTATGACCCCCATCTGAATCTGCATGTGGAGAAATTTCCTCATAAGTCTGTCCAACTCATTCTCAGAAAGGCTCTGAGAGGACCTGATGGGTGAGGACACCGACGAGGGTCTGGAGTGATGTCCAGGAGAGGCATTGCGAGGGGACATACACGGCACTGCAATTTTCGGCCCAGACAAGGCGACCGGAGCATGGGCGGATGGTTTAGCTACAGAGATCCGAGCTGAAGAACTCTGCTCCCAGGTTCTCAGGGCCTTTTAGGGAGGCTCCAATAAAACTAGGACAAAGGGTCCGGGAAGCGTTTCTTATGGTCCCTGGCCTCCTTTGACTTTTTGGCGGGTGTTTGAGCCTGAGACAGAAGGGACAGCTGGAGAAGGAGGATGAATAAGACCCTTGAAGACCAGTTTGTTCCTTCTATCCACAATGGCCCAGGAAAGGAAGGCCTTGCAGACAGAGCAAGCCACCTCGAGGTGGGCAGGACCCAGACAATATACACACTCCCTGTGGGCATCAGATACAGGGATCTTGTGCTCACAGGAAGTGCATTCTTTGAAGCCAACAGGCTTGTCAGATTTCTCTGGCATGGTAAAGAAAAAGGAGGAAAGACAGGAAGACAAGAAAAAGTCATGATGAGACAACGCAGCAGACACAAACTAAAATAAAAAAACTTTTTTTTTAAATTTAGGACATAAAAAGTTAGGGTAGATTTTAAAAGAAGAAAATAGGCCAAAGGCCACTCACAATACTGAAGAAGTGCATTAGAAGAAACCCACAGAGGAGCTTTAACCAGATCACGATGCTTTGCTGATGTGTAGCAAATGAGATCTGAGGTATCTGGGAGGAGCTAAGCAGGATGGGTAGGGTGGGAGGAGCTCTAGCTTGGAATCCTTAGCTTGTTAATGGCCAAGATGGTTCGGAACCGAGACCCACAGGTTTGACAAACACTGAACAGACATAATCAGAGCCTCTGTTAAAACATACATTTAAACATTTACAATAATACAGTACATTACTTTTTCTGTCCAGCAGAGCACACTGTTGGTATATTTTTAACATAAGCAGCTTTGCAAATACATTTTTTAACCCAAGGATCTGTGCAAATCAGTTTGATATGCACGTGACATAGAATTCTTTACAAAATGCCAGCTACCTGTGCTGGCATATGTTACACATCCACTGCCCTACTTCTCCTCGCATAGCTGGCAATACCTCACATCATCACAGATCACACTCTTTATATTTATGAATCTACAAAATACTAAGCAAGCAATCATGGAGACTATACGATACCTAGCCATATATAAAATTAAGCAGGCATACCCAAAAAGGTCTTTACTCTCTTTTCTAGCAATTGATACTGCTCATCTCCCAAACTGAGCAGGGCTATACACAATATCATTTGTGTTTACCTTATTAAGACTAGCTTTAAACATACTATAATAGATCAAACAAAGTACTGCTTTGTGTAACTTTCTCCATTGGCTAGGAATATGCTGAGTTAGGAATCTATTTCTCCAGCAAATCATCTTAACTTGCTGGTGTAGCTTTACATCCCTAGAGCAAGTACTTGCAAAGCCATTGGTTTTGCTAAGAAGCAGGTCGTCAAATAGGATCTGGTCTTTCATGGCTTGAAAATTAAGAAACAAGGTAATCTCAAAGCAGCCTGCAGGCTACAGAGTATAAGCAGAATCATGCTCATCTACTAGGACAGTTGAAGGATTTGAGGTCTTTTATTTTCTTTAGATCTTTGGGGCCTATCCATTTGAGTGATATGCTTACTTCACGGGACCGTGAAGATATTCCTTTGAAAATGAACTGGGCCAAATGGGATATCCCAACTACAGAGGTAACATGATGATATAATAAAAAACAGCAGTCCTCATAAGTATCCGAGTTTTTTATGACAATATCTATCTAAAGGGGAGTACTATTTATAACACATGAAGTGAGAGCAGCTGTTTTGCCAAACCCTGCTATGCTTACACTTATTTTTTTTTACATTTAGCTCATGTCTGCTTTTGTTACATAAGTTATGTGCATATATTCCACTGGATGAGTATGGTAACAGTGCCCAGCTTGCAGTCATCAGCAAATCTTCTCAGCCTTACTTCTGGGGCTATTGGTATGGATGTCTGCAATATAAATTCCAAAGAGAAGAGGGTCTAGTACAGTCTCCTGTGTTATCCTACTAATTACAAATGTATGTTAGGAGAAAATTACCACCAACTTTCACAGTTTGGTATCTGTAAGGTAGTTACTTTGCAATCCAGCAGACAACATACAATTTTACATTAAGTTTAAAACGAAGTAGTGATGACAACGAAGCAGCCAAGTACCACCAGGACATTGAAATTCATAAAATATTTATTGTAAAAAACACACAGTAAGCGCTTTTGCTAAATAGCTTCTTCAGACTGACCAACATTAATATCAAATCATGGTCCTTATATAAAAATTCAAAAAATTTAAAACCAGTCACAGAAACATCCCAATTAAGAAAGGGGATTGTTTAAAAGGTACACAGATAAATAACATATATAAACATTCTTGATCCACATGAATGCATATAGAAACTGATTCAGATGCACAAAATATATAAAAATATATGCAAAATTAAAATATATACCTAAAGGTATGCAAAAATGTACAGCCTAACAAATACACAGGGAATATATATGTTTTATTTTGTATATTCCTGCTAGTGTAAATTATTTTGGTATCCTACGCTTTTTAAGTAAGGGTTTAATGGTGGCCCTTTCATTCAAGCCATGGCCCCTATCTGCCCTAAGTGTGATAATCCAATTATTTTCTCTGAACTCTGTATGGTTCCTAATGTCTCCTTCTCTTATACTAGTAGAAATAATCTCAATAACTCTAAATGAGAAGTCATGATTATCCCCAAAACGAGCTATGCGCTTGGCTAAGGCATTGTGATCCGATTGTTTCCTAATGTGGTAAACATGTTCTCGGATCCTATCCCTAAGGACCCTGTTAGTCTTGCCAATGTAAAAAGAATGGCAGAGCTGGCATTCCGCTAAATAAACAAGGTTTGAAGTTTTACATGTGGCTTCTATTTGAAAACTAAAGTCCTTCTGCAGATCTGGATGATGAAACTTATCAGAGCTATCAATATAGTCGCAGAAGTTACATGTACCGCAAGGACGTGTCAACCCCTTACTATGATTATTATGATTATTACCCTGTTTATGGCATAATAATCTCTTCAGATTTTTTCTGTTTTTAAATGTAAATCTAGGTTGATCACCAACTATTCTACTAATATCATCGTCCACTTCAAGTATGGACCAATGTTTGCCAAAAATATTTGCTAATTCTTTATTGTCCAAAGTATAATACAAGGGAACCTTAAGGAAAGAAGGTCTACCTATATCACTATTACTAAAGTCTTCCTTTGGTGGACCAAAATATGGAGCAGCTTTACCTTTACGTAAAGTCTGAATATCTGATAAATTTTCTGAAATCTCATTTATTTACAGTGTAACCTCTTAATGAGAGTCTATCTTTTAAATTAATGATTTCTTCAGAAAAACAATGGTCCATGGCATTTAACTCAGAGACTCTGACACCTTGACCTCTAATCAGGTTTTTAAAAATTTAACCTGGGTGTATGCTTGATCTCAATAGGAATGAGTTCCTATAACATGGTTTACGAAAAGTACAGTTTTGTACCTACCATAAATGTAGATGTTCGAGGATTCCCTTGCTGCAGTCCTGACAATTGGGTATAGTACCAGAGTATAAGGCTGGGTACTAATGCATGATTTCTTGCCCCAGATGTCAGAAGACCCAAAAGACAAGTCCCAAAACAACCTGCACCAAAAACATGTACAATATATACAGTAATATATACAAAAATATAAGCATGTAAACTCACCTACACAACCACCCTGAAACACACCATCTACATTTATGGTAGGTACAAAACTGTACTATGTGCTGCAGTCCTGACAATTGGGTAGAATCCCAAAGCAGAGGTAAGGAGGCTGGCAAATTATAAAGTAGCAGGAGCTGACAACATGCCTTGTAAAACAGCTGTGGCAAAACCAGCTCTAGTCTTAGAGTATATAGGCAGGTGATAATGCCTAGAGAAAGTATGCACTGAACTCCAAGTAGCCGCTTCCAGAATATCCTTAGTTGCCACCCCTTAGAAATGCTGTTGAAGTGGCAGTAGCCCTAGTGGAATGAGGCCTAATCCCAGCTGGAACCTCTTTGCCATGATGGGAATAACAAAATGCAATGCAAAAGCCAATCCACCTAGAAATAGTTTGTTTTGACACAGGCTTGCCCTGTGAACTTAAAGCAAAAGAAACAAGTAACTGCTGAGACTGCCTAAAATCTTTAGTCCTGCTCAAATAATAATTGCCTGTGTACATCTAAAGTGTGCAAAATCTTTTCCCCTTTATTTTGAGGATCTGCAAAAACGTAGGCAAATGAATAGTTTGGTTTAAAGCCACACTAGAAACCACCTTAGGCATAAAGGAAGGATTAGTGCGTAATGATACCCTGTCCTTATGGAAAATCAAAAGGGCTCTACTGCCATAAGGGCCTGCAACTCAGACACCCTTCTTGCAGAAGTAACAGCCAACAGAAAAGCAGTCTTCCATGACAAATATTTCAATTCAGCAGTAGCTGCAGGCTCAAAAGGTTGTAGAGTAAGTTTTTCCAACACAAAATTGAGATCCCAAGCAGGAGTAGGAGAGTCTTATATTCTTTGCCCCTAAGAAACTGCTTGAACAAAGGATGAAAACAAAGGTGGGTCACAATCATAGTGAGCTGAAATTGCTGCAGCATGAATCTTTATGGAAGAGAAAGACAAACCTTTGTCCAATAATTCAGTAAGATATTGAAGAGCCACACTCAAATTAGGCTCTGAAATCTCCAAATTCTTTGCTGTACTCCAAAATAAAAATCTCTTCCATTTTCTCTCCTAGTACTAGGCCTTCTAGCTTCCATAATCACATTTAAAACTTGTTGAGGAAGCTGAGACCTACCATGCTTCAACACAGAATATGCCAAGCTGTGAGATGAAGAGATTGAAGCTTGACATTGAGCAGATGACCGTCCTTCTGAGATAACAGATGAGGAATCAGAGGTAAAGGCCATGGAGGCTTCTTTACAAGACTCCTTAGAAGTGGGTACCAGTGTTGCCGAGGCCAATCTGGAGCTATCAAAATCATCCTTGGCCTGTCCTGTCTGACCTTTAGTAATACCTGTGGAAGAAGAGGTAGAGGTGGAAAGGCATAGACATGAAGGTTTTTCCAACTGAAAGACAGAGCATCCACTTTCCAAGCTGTGTGATGAAACCCCTTTGTGCAATACTTTGGCAGCTGGTGGTTTAGTGGAGAAGCGAACAGATCTATGTCTGGAGTTCCCCATGACACTGTCAATTTCTGAAATACATGAAGATCCAGTTTCCACGGGATCCATGATTTGTCTGCTTAATACATCTGCTAGGGAGTTCTGTGCTCCTGGCAGAAACCTTGCCTGAAGAGTCAGTTGCAGGCTTAGCAGTCTCCCATAAAATCATTGCTTGCCTGCATAGAGGATAAGAATGTGTTCCCCTTGCTTGTTGATGTACCACATGACAGTTGTGTTGTCTGTCAGAATCAACACCTGCCCTGGAAGAAGTAACTCCTCATCAATGCAAACTGGACTGCTAACATCTCCTTCATGTTGATATGTAGATGCTGTAGTCTGGCAGGCCACTTGTCTTGTATCCACTTTCCATTTAGATGAGCTCCCCAAGCAGTGTCCGAGGCATCTGTCGTTAAAATCTGACTCTGGCGGGTCACAGAGAGTCCCTTGTTTAGGTGACATTCCTGAGCCCACCACAAGAATTCCTTTTGAAGGCAAGGTATTATTTGAATGACAGTGTCCAAATCTTGGCAGTGCTGTGTCCATACATTTTCGAGATACCATTGCAGCTTCCTCATATGCAGTTTGGCATTGGGAAGCACCAGAATACAAGATGCCATGAACCCTAATGCTTGAAGGACTGTCCCTGCAGTCAGCACGGACTGATGAGATAGTTGATGGAAGTAAAGTGACAGACTCTTTTGTTTGTCCGGGGTTAAAAAGGCCATCTGGGCTGCTGTATTCAGTCTCACACCCAGAAAGCACATGTCTTGAGAGGGTACTAGACTGGACTTTATTTCGTTCACAGAATACCCTAGGCATCTTAGCACTGCTATGACATATTCCAGATGCTGTAGAAGGTGTTCCTTTTCTTGAGCCAGAATCAGGCAGTCGTCCAAGTAAGGATAAATTTGAATGCCTTGAAGCCTGAAGTAAGCTATCACTGGAGCCAGAACCTTTGTGAATACTCTGGGCAGTAGATAAGCCAAAGGGCAATGCAGAGAACTGATAATGAAAATCTCCAGTTTTCTGCAACTTAGCCTTATGGGCACATGAAGGTAAGCTTCCTGAGATCCAAAGTTACCATCCAGTGATCCTTGCCCAGCAGAGGTAACAGTTGCTGTAACGTCAACATCTTGAACTTGGGAATGTCCAGATAAGTGTTGAGGATAGATAAATCAAAATTGGTCTCCACGTGTTCCCCTTCTTTGGTACTAGGAACAGGCGAGAATAAAACCTTTCTGACACAGGGACTGGCTGAATAGCCCCTATCTGGAGTAACTGAGAAACTTGCTTGTGAGCCTCTTTTCTTTGTGGAGGAGGAACATCTGGCATGCCTTTGAAAGGGGCATTGTGTGGAAATAAAATCTGTACCCGTGATGAATGATATCCAGCACCCATCTGTCTTGAGTGATTAAATCCCAATTTTCTTTGAAAAGAGGCAATCTTCCTCCCAAAGGAGCTGCCAGGGAGAGTCCACTGGCAGCTGAAAAGGCAGGTCATTGGTTCTGCTAGGACTGACCCCTGCCCTCACCAGAAGTCTGAGCAGGTGAACTGTCTGATCTAGGCCTAAGAACCTTCAGCCCTGCCCCTACCACGTCTAGACCTACCCCTAGACTGGGAACCATAAGCAGGATATGTCCACCCCTTAGCAGGCCAATTTCTACTAAACTTGGAGGCTGCACCTGCAAAAATCTTTAACAGTCTGCATAGACTTAGCTTTGTCCTCCATTTTCTTTAAAACTGCTTCCACAGGCGGTCCAAACAACACATCAGACTGTAAAGGAGCATCCAAAATCCTGGTCTTAACATGCTCAGCTAAATTCTGATCCTTCAACCATGCATGTCTAGAACAGAACTAGTAGCAGCCACCCTCGAGGAGGCCTGAACAGCATCAAAACCACACTGCAAAGAATGCTTACCCACTTGTTCAGACACATGAACCAAATCCAGCAATTCTTTACACTCAATACCTTAAGCATCCACCTTAGATTTCAATTGTGAAAGGAGATAATTCTGATATTTCAGCATATGAAATTGACAATTCAACGCCCTCATGGCTAGAGTGGAAGAAGTATATACTTTCTTACCCCACCTATCCAAAGCCCTTGCCTCTTTATCAGAGGGTACAGGATTTTTAACCACAGAAGCTTTAACACCTTTAGGCCCCTGAGAAACAGTTTCTGGGTCCGCCCTGGGACTCTTAAACAAATACTTATGAGCTTGGGCACCCTATAATACCTATCAGGCTTAACAGGAGCAGGAGGCAAGGAATCAGGGTTCAGAGAAGCCTCTAACATCCTCCACCACATTCAACACAGGAGGAATAGCTAAGGGCCTATGCTGGGGCAAAAACAAGAATTCCCTAAGCCTTTTTCTGGAGTCAGAGTAATCTTGGCCTTCCCATTTAAAGTGCTCCCTCATGGAGTGAAGAGTCTCTGAAAATGAAAAATCCTCAGGAGGAGAAGCTGAAGGAGTGGAATCATCCACATCAGAATCAGAATAAGTAGGAAACTCTTGCAAGTCTTCCACAGAAGACTCCGAAGCCTGTGAACACTGTTCAAAACTATCAAACTCCTGTTCCACCCTAGGCCTCTTATCAGGTGGGGGCATAGAACCTCTAATCAGAGTAATCAAATCTTCTGCCATTTTAAGCATATGTTTCTTAGGCACAGAGCCCGAAATGCTAGGAGAAGCCCCTACAGAAGCTGAACTTGGCCTTCCTCTAAAAGAAGCTTTGGCAACAGAAGGAGAGGCCCTAACCACCTTGGGAAGAGAGGGAAGAACAGTTACCTGAGAAAGCCCCTCAGCCTGGCCTACCTCCTGAGAGGCACATCCTGTAACAGTAAAGTATCTGCCTGAGACTCCATAGAGACTCCTGGCAAAACCTCTGGCTCCCTGAGCCTTCTAAAGGACCGGCGTCCGGGACTGCGGTTCCTCACCCTAGACTTCACTGTTTTGTCCTTGCGCTTTTAGATGAAGCAGCCGGAGTATCCGGCGGCATAGTATAATTACCCAAACACTAACCTAGCACAATCAAGCCTCCTCTTAATAGTGCGCTTGTTAAATCTAGCACAAGAGCGGCAACCAACAACGTCGTGCTCAGGCCCTAAACAAGGAATACACAAAGTATGATAATCCCTATGCGGTATCTGCTTCCCACAAGAAATACAGTTATTCACTTTTTCTGACATCCGGTTAAATACTGAGGCAAGAAAAACCAAAATGTTCTCTGTATTCGTCTGAAACTCCGGTTTGAAAATCTCAGAACGCCAACCTGCACTGGACCATGCGGCAAAAGACTGAGGAATGGCGTCGGTCATGCGCGTAGTACCCTGTCTGGTATTCAATTGTCAGGACTGCAGCAAGGGAAGACGAAGAACATCACCCCTGTGTTGACTAAACCATTCCCCAGTTTTTCTATATACAAATCCAAATACTCTATTCTAGTAAGGGACCAATTCATGGTGAATTTCAAACAATCAATCATGTTATTGAGTACATTATGAAAATTCAACAACTCATCTAAACTTCCTCTCCATAAAAATGGTACAACTGCACCTCTGAATGTATGTAATAATGGTGCAAATGTTTCTGCTAGAGTCAATGTTTTTAATGACAATAACAATGTCTCTAAAGACAACGACAATGCCTTAAATGATGTTGTGGATACTGAAGTATGTGAACGAAATGTACAGCCTTTGTCGAATGACAATGCTGATAATATTGTTTTAATAAGACCGGAGATTAGTTCTCCTGATGGAGTCTCTGTTAATTGTCAAATTAATGACTTACACAACACCCCGGTACAGCAGGATATGAATTTGTATCCTAATGTGGTTGTTAAAAGTAGCTGCGTCTGAACCAGTGGTTCGACCTAAGAACTATCAAACCTCCCTATGGGTCTACTAATGTAGGTAAAGGTATTTCTTTTCCTTTACCTGTACGGGTAGACAAGGGAGGGAGACTGACTCGGTCGATAAGCAGAGGACAGCAGAAATGCAAACACTCAGGAGAATACATCTCCAACCAAACGTTAAAGAAAATGTGGGGGAAAGTAGCAGATCGTTAGTTAAGAATATTTCAGCATATAGGCTCTCATCTGATGATGAAAATGTTTTGTCAAAGAGTTTAAACTTTATTCCTACTTGTAGAAGTGGGTTGGCGGATACCATTCTAGATTTAAAGGTATTTTGTCGGAATATTATGTTTCAGTTATTTTATGGTGATAGCGATAAGCAAGTTGAACAAATACGGTCATGCCCATCTCTCTCCTTTAAGCGTATGAGTAACTTTGTTCCTATAAATCATCCTCTAGTAGAAGCTTACATGAAACTTAGGGAGGATGAATTTTTTAAATATTATGATAATACAGACACTCATACTCATCAGGCTGTAAAGAGAAGACATAATTTGACTTATAAAGAGAAAATAGCATTGAAACAATTACAGGACAATGATCTCATTACAATCAAAACTGCTGATAAAGGCGGTTTGATTGTAGTTATGCATAGCACCTATTATGTTAGTTCTATGTTAAATTTATTGAATGATGATGAATTCTGTTTATAATACTTTAAAAGATGTGTATGAAGGAGGTCTCATTACCAAATAAATTTTTGATTATTTATGCGTTTCTAATCCGCTTATTCCGATAATACAGGGGCTCCCAAAAATTCATAAAAACCCATCTAATCCACCAATGAGACCCATTGTGGCTGGTGGGGGTTGGGTTACTGAGCCCCTTTCAGTTTATGTGGAGAAGCACCTTAGACCTATTATAAATTTGAATAAATTTGTCCTCAGAGACTCGAAACAATTTCTTATTGATCTATATGACTGTCTTAAGGATGTTACTGATTTAAGTGATGTGTTTTTTGTTACTTTTGATGTACAATCTCTCTTTACAGTGATACCAAATGATTTGGGTATACAGTATATTTATGAATATTTAACCCAACACAGTACGTTTTCATCTGTACAAATAGATTTGATAACTTATTTTTTGGAGCAAGTATTGGAGAACAACATTTTTACTTTTAATGATGAATTATACATACAACGGCATGACCGCCATGGGTACCCCATGTGCGAATAGTTATGCAAATATGTTCTTGGCACATTGGGAAGGAACAGTACTTAAAGTCACTGATGAGTTTAAGACACATGTTCTGTTCTATCAACGCTTTGTAGACAACCTCTTTTTATTATGGAGATGAAGTTTAGATGAGTTGTTGAATTTTCATAATGTACGCAATAACATGATTGTTTGAAATTCACCATGAATTGGTCCCTTACTAGAATAGAGTATTTGGATTTGTATATAGAAAAAACTGAGGAATGGTTTAGTCAACACAGGGGTGTTTCGTAAACCATGTTATAGGAACTCATTCCTATTGAGATCAAGCATGCACCCAGGTTACATTTTTAAAAACCTGATTAGAGGTCAAGGTGTCAGAGACTCTAGGTTAAATGCCATGGACCATTGTTTTTCTGAAGAAATCATTAATTTAAAAGATAGACTCTCATTAAGAGGCTACACTGTAAATAAATGAGATTTCAGAGAATTTATCAGATATTCAGACTTTACGTAAAGGTAAAGCTGCTCCATATTTTGGTCCACCAAAGGAAGACTTTAGTAATAGTGATATAGGTAGACCTTCTTTCCTTAAGGTTCCCTTGTATTATACTTTGGACAATAAAGAATTAGCAAATATTTTTGGCAAACATTGGTCCGTACTTGAAGTGGACGACGATATTAGTAGAATAGTTGGTGATCAACCAAGATTTACATTTAAAAACAGAAAAAAAATCTGAAGAGATTATTATGCCATAAATAGGGTAATAATTGTAATAATCATAGTAAGGGGTTGACATGTCCATGTGGTACATGCAACTTCTGCGACTATATTGATAGCTATGATAAGTTTCATCATCCAGATCTGCAGAAGGACTTTAGTTTTCAAATAGAAGCCACATGTAAAACTTCAAACCTTGTTTATTTAGCAGAATGCCAGCTCTACCATTCTTTTTATGTTGGCAAGACTAACAGGGTCCTTAGGGATAGGATCAGAAAACATGTTTACCACATTAGGAAACAATCGGATCACAATGCCTTAGCCAAGCACATAGCTCGTTTTGGGGATGATCATTACTTCTCATTTAGAGTTATTGAGATGATCTCTACTAGTATAAGAGAAGGAAACATTAGGAACCATACAGAGTTCAGAGAAAATAATTGGATTATCACACTTAGGGCAGATAGGGGCCATGGCTTGAATGAAAGGGCCACCATTAAACCCTTACTTAAAAAGCGTAGGATACCAAAATAATTTACACTAGCAGAAATATACAAAATAAAACATATATTCCCCTGTGTATTTGTTAGGCTGTACATTTTTGCATACCTTTAGGTATATATTTTAATTTTGCATATATTTTGTGCATCGGAATCAGTTTCTATATGCAGTCATGTGGATCAAGAATGTTTATATATGTTATTTGTGTACCTTTAAACAATCCCTTTTCTTAATTGGGATGTTTCTGTGACTGGTTTTAAATTTTTTGTATTTTTATATAAGGACCATGATTTGATATTAATGTTGGTCAGTCTGAAGAAGCTATTTAGCGAAAGCGCTTACTGAGTGTTTTTTACAATAAATATTTTATGAATTTCAACGTCCTGGTGGTACTTGGCTGCTTCGTCGTCATCACTACTTCGTTTTATATTATTTGTCTTTTGTACAACAGAGCACTTATCTTGTGGGAGTGTTGCCCCTTGCCACTGACATTTCTCTTTACATTAAGTTTGTCTAATTTGTCAATACCAGTATGGGGGACAGTAGTGCAAAAGCCTCGGACAAGTTGAGAAAAGCAATGTGCACAGAGTAACAACTGCTTTGTTTGTTTGTTTGTTTGTTTGTGTCTTTCGGCTTTTTCCGGTTAGAGGTCGCCACAGCGGAACTCCGGTCTGCTAATGATTGGCAGTAGATTTTTACGTGCCGAGTTGCCGGCTCTTGACGCACAACCTTCAACGAAGGTACACCCATTCATGCATGTCTCCACACAGAAGACGCTCTAGCTGAGAATCGAACAGGACAACGTCTTACTATGAGTGACAATGCTACCGCAGCACCACCACCGCAGACAGAGTAACAACTGCTTACAGCCTCTAATCTTTTCAAAGAAGCTTATTAGCCTTAGGAGACAGGACCTGCGTTCAAAAAAATAAAGTGACAGTTCTTTATCAGTTAAGATACCTAGGTCTGCAGAAATGCGTTTTGCTGTGATAAGACTGTTAAGGCTGGTGGGCCTATAACTACTAGGTAAGTAGGAGGATTACACTGAGGGGTTAAACTGGCTGTTCTCAAGCATCAGGAACAGACCCTGTGGACATGATGAGGTTGAACAGTAACAAGTAGAGGCTAAAATAGTGCATACTTGGTACTGATAATAAAAAAGCACGCATGTTGTCTGGCTCCATGAAATTATTTTTAGCCTTTGACAGATTCTAAGATTTGTTTCTGAAGTGATTCAGAGGAAACTAGATGTTCATGGATACTGGGGAAACCATACTGGAAGCTGTAATAAGGTTAGAACTAAAGTTTGTCTGCTTTTGTATTCGCTATATTCTTGGGATCAACATATGTGATATTGTAAAAGAGCTCCATGTATTGTTCGATATCATTCCTTAATTCCCTGACATTTTATTTTTTTAATTTTATTTTACATTTGATGACCAGGAAAGTCAGACTGGATGCAGGTCCATTCAGCGAAGGCCCGGGGAGAAAAGCTCCACTTTAACACAATAGTATAAATACATATCATAAAATACATAAGCATACCATTAAGACATACAAGTGGACATATAAGAATGTATTTTACATTTCTGCATAGACATTAAAAATCTATTTCAGCAAAAAAAAAAAATTTTTTTTTTTTGTGAACTCAATACAAGTTATATGTTAGTTAAGAATAAGTATTCAAGAGGCGAGACAGACTAACAGGTGATCTTTAGCAGAATCCTTGCAATACTGCAATGTAGTGGATTAACCTGGGGAGTCACATGGGCATAGCCAGTTGTTGGAATAGTGGGTTTTGAGAAGTTTTTTTTAAATTGTGAAGCAGAGCTTGTAGAAGTTATGTGATTTGGGAGTGAGTTCCAGATTTTGGTCATCTTATAGGCAAAGAGAGTTTTGCCAGCTTCATTTCTATGTTTGATGACATTTATTTTGGTTGGTGGATTTTAAGGTTTGGGTGGTACTGTGGGGCTGTGTTAGATCTTGTAATGCTGGAGTTTGTCAGGGAGGTAGTACAGTTTGTGACTATAGAGAGTTGATTAATAAGTAGTAGTTGGGCAGCTCAAGCCAGCTGAGCTGTTTAAGGGAAAGACAATGATGGGCTCTATTAGAGGTACCTGTAGCAAACTTGGCAATCTTGTTATAGCAAGATTCCATTTTGTTTTGTTCACCATGGCGAAGATTAGTCAAGATTGGGAAGGCATAAAGGAGGGTGGATAATAGGAGAGTCCTTGCAATAGTGGCTTTGGTAAAACTGGTCATGAATTGCTTGTTCCTGTACAAGAAACCAAGCTTTTTGTTTACTGTTTTGATTGTTTGGGCTATGTGTATATTGAATTTAAAATTATCGATTACTACTCCTAATAGTTTAGTGTGTGTTGTTGGGGTGATTGTGGTATTATCCTGGGAGTTAATGGTGAAATCATTGTTCAGATAAGGAGATCTACCAGGGCCGAACAGAATTAGTTTTGTTTTTTTGGGATTGAGTATAAGTTTAATGTTAGAAAACCATGCTTCAGCAAGAGTAAAGTTATGTTGTTATTGTCTGAAGTTTGCTTAAAGTGGGGGCGGCGCATATGATGGTGGTGTCATCTGCATATTGCACTATAGAGGCAGAGGGTGAGGATGCAGCTATCTGATTTGTAAATAAGGAGAATAGTAAAGGACCAAGTATGGAGCCTTGAGGGACTCCTATGGATACAAGTAGAAGGGAGGACAGTTGGTCCTGCCAAAGAACTGCTTGTTGACCTGATAAATAGCTGTTGAACCATGATAGGAGGAGTTTATGTTAAGGGTAGATAGAGTTTCAAGAAACATGCTGTGGTTAACCATGTCAAAGGCTTTAGATAAGTCTAAGAATACAGGGGGTATGAAAAGACCGTTGTTTCTATGGTTGTTGACTATGTTGGTAAATGACAGTAGTGCTGTTGTGGTACTAAGGGAGGGTCGAAAGCCATGTTGAGATGTAAATATAAGGTTATTTTTCAGGAGGTAAATGAAAAGACTTATCATTTCCTTTAGTATATATAGCAAACTTAAGCTTATATGTTTTCTAATAGTGTTTTTATGTTCCTTGCCAGCATGTTTCACTGTGGTCTTGAGATAGGGATTTCTTACACCTTTTTATTACCTTCCTTCACTTATAAACATAGGTTTCTTAATGTGGCAGTTTCACCAGACAGATTTATCCTGAATTTATATTCATGGTAGACAGTTACTGACTTCTATGCAGCTGTTTAGGTGCTAGTGAAAGTCTGAGGTCACTGCATAAGTCCTCTAATGTGTAGGTCTTCTACAAGCTGAAGCAGTCTCTAAAATGGTAACATTTGGTGGTGGAGTGATCCCACTAGACCTCGTACAAAAAAATGACCGATTTGTAGTCGGATTAGCGATGAAGAGATACAGGTTTTTAAGGACCAGGTGAAGGATACTTGAGCCTGTAAAGGATAACTTCACAACTTGCTCCAGTGCTTTGGTTTAGTTCAGGAAATATTCAGCTTACCCATTATGCATGTGTAAGTAGGCAGACCAATGCTCGAGTAACTGAAGGTCCTATCAAAAAGGAATTTGGCTCAATATTTTAACATCTCAGTGTTAAGGTAAATTCCATCATCTTTGGTGGACACTGATGGGATCTGCACTTAGCAATGAAATGGATTTATTTATGGTGATTTGGATCTACATAACTCCACGTTAGGGTTGTGGGTAATCTGATGTGAGGTAATGGAGTTTCTGACAAATACTGACATTGCTCCTCAGTTCCCCAAGAGTGCTAAACCCTGGTACAGAGGGAATGCCATCACTGCATTGAACAGCATCTCAATAACTAAGCAAATATGAATCTGTCTGAGCTGTAGGACAGTCTCAAGTTCAGGCTTCTTTCTATTTAAAGCTCCTAGGATTGAGCAGTGTCATCATGATGTCAGCTGAATTTGAGTTTGCGTGTAAGAATGTCCAGAAGGGGGGCCCTGCTTAAAAAAGCACTACAGGGCAGCATAGGATTTTGCCAGAATGTGGAAACCTTGGTATGAGAGGGAAAAGCCATCCCTGTCAAAAGGGAAGTCTCGTCTCCCACATTAAGGCCAACTCGTACTGAATTACATTAGAATGACATCAGCTACTTACTAATCGTTAATGCAAATTATCTTGTCATTATAACGCAATTTAAAAAATGTCATAAGACCCAGTATGGCTTACCACTTCCATACCACAACTAATTGAAGTCTTAAGCTTAACTCTCTCTCAAAGGTGGTGCACAAATATGACAAGAAAGCTTAACAAATTATGATGGAGACAGTGCCACACAATCACCTCAAAATAACATCCTTAGTCTAAACCACAAAAAAGAAATCAAGGAAATATATACAGCTCCTGACCATTCAAAATCACAACTGCAAATGGTCTTCAAACAATGCTGCAATTTTCTAGGCTTTTCCCAACCTGTATCACCTATCGTATTTCTCCATAAATAAGACCTAACCAGAAAATAAGGCCTAGCATGGTTTTCCAGGGCGGTCATGATATAAGCCCTACCCCAAAAATAAGCTCCAGTTAAGATAGTCAACAACACACAACGGACGTGTTGAATTATAAAATAATAATAATATTATTGACACCTCTTGACTGAGGTTATCATACTCTGCTTGCCATTGTCGGACCATTCCAACACCTAACTTCTTCTCTTTGCAGAAAAGTTATAAGATTCTTTCCCCGGGAGTCCTCCACGATTCTTGCTGTAACCCTAATCATCACTCACACTTGATACCTGAGATCCTTGGCCCATAAACAATGGCAAGTGCACTTTGATTGGTCAAAGTACAGACAACGTATGTAAAACGTGCTCACTAGATAACGAACAGGTGTGGTTGTGTCTTAACTGTCGCCACTGTTGTTGCCACTCCTGTCTTGCAAGTCTTCAATTAACCCCCCAGACAAGATGAGTGAAAAAGAAAGAGCTAGTCTGTCAAGTACAAGAATGGAATCGTGGAGGACTCCGGGGAAAGAATCTGATGGCTTTCTGCAAAGAGAAGAAGTTGGATCTCCGAATGGTCTGAAAATGGTGAGCAGAGTATGATAACCTCAGTCAACAGGTGGACGAGGGAAATGCTAAGAAGTGCAAGTGTGAATCAGGTTGGCAACAATTATTTCCTGAGCTGGAAGACATCATCTGTGAATGGATTGCCAACAGGACAGCAAAGGCTTAGGTTGTGCGCAGGGCTGATATTCAAGCATTTGCACTTGCAATAGCACCACAGTTAGAAATATTCCCAGAAGAATTCAAAGCATCACAACATTGGCTGAATGGTTTCCTTCAGCGATAAGAACTATCTCTAACAAGATCGACAACACTGCAAGCTGGAAGATACTGACGTCATTAAATGTGCACTTGCATTCAAGTCCTTTGGTGATGGCATCGACTTTTCTAAATACCAACCCTCCAACATGATTGCTATGGATGAAACTGCAGTGTTTATGGGCCAAGGATATCAAACAACAATTGATCAGAGGGGTGCCTCGTCAATCTACATTCCCTCCACTGGTTATGAAAGTGCACGTGTTACCTGTATTTTGGCAATTCATCTAGATGGAAAGAAAAACCCACCTGTAATCATTACTAAGGGCAAGATAGATAAGATTGAATGTGTTTCAGGCATTTACATTCTTGAAACCGAAAAAGCCTGGTGCACACACGCAGTTATAAGGAAGTGGGTCGATGTAATGCTGCCACTTGTTTTGTGAGGTGGCGAAAGAGGTCTGCTAGTCCGTGATTCAGCCAGCACTCACTGCGCTAAAGACAAGAAGAACTTCCTTGCACAGAGAAGAATAGATCAAATAATTATTCCCGCAGGAATGACTACCTATCTACAGACTCTTGATATTGCAATAAACAAGTTATTCAGGGACCATTTGTGCATGGAACTCAATGGCTACATTGAAAATAGAATGGAGAGAAATCAGCATGGAAACCTTGTGAAGCCTAGCCTGCAAAAGGTCTTGACTTGGGTGAAGAATGGATGGGATAAAATCACTGACAGCTGTGTTGCCAATGCACTACGAGCAGGCTACACGGACAAGCAGTGCTCACTTAAGGAGAGCTCTATTGCTAGGCATGACAGATTGGGACCAATTGTTCTACAGGAAATTAAGTCGCAAGAAATTCAGGCCTGAATTCAGGGGCTGGAGACTTATGACAATGTTTCAGAAGATGATATGACTGTATTTGAATAACTTTCCCATTACTGAGGCACCAGAACAGATTGCTTCTGCTTTCAGCTGCCAGCAAGCTCTTGTCAGTTTTTTGACTTTCTTGTATTAAGGTAATGTTGCATTATCAAGCGGTAATTACAAAGTAAGGCCACTGGTTTCCAGACTTCATTTTTATGACTTTCCATCATTCTTCTCTTACGGTTTGGGTAAGGAATAAAGAAAGCATCACCACTCAAAAAGTGGCAGTTATTCACCTGTTTTATTCCCCTCCTCCAATACACATGTATTGAGATTTTTCTGCACTTTCTGTTGAGCACGAAATATTGCACTGTGAAAGCCAAAGTGTAGATATTCTAAAGTTGAAATGTTTGTTGCACTGTTTATGTAGAATTCTCACACAACTGTTAATGTGTTACCTACAACTGTTGCCCAATAATGGAAAAGTACCAAATAAATGTCAAATTGTGTACATGAATAAATGTCGATTTGTGTACATGAATAAATGAATAAATGTAGACTGTTGCATGGGGGGTAAATAAGGCATCCCTTGATGAGCCCTAATGCGTATTTCGGCGGGGGGAAGTATAAGACCAACTCTTATTTTCGGAGAAATACGGTACTTACGACAGATGAATTACAGTCTGCAAACTCTGTAGAGGATCTGGCCCACCTTGAATACACACTACAAAAGTTTGTTAATAACTACTAAACTATTTAAAAGAGGAATGTTGTATGAAATGAACTGTTGGTTTTTCACCAAGAATGAGTTTAAAATCAAAAATTTACCCAGATTCAACCTATGCCAATGCTCACACATCCAAGTCTGGATCCTGGAAATCTAGGCAACAGAGACACTCGCATCTTTCCTGAAAGGATAAAGTGTGTACTATTTCTGAAACAAAGTAAACTGCTATATACCTTACAATCTCACTAAAAGACATGAAATACATTAGCAACAATATACAAACTAAGATGGAACCTCAAAAATGAAATCCATAAACGATCTGCACATGTCCATGAAAAAAATGTATATATTTTAACACTGTTCTAGATGATGCAGAAATAAATTGCAGCTAATTCAGTAAAGGTTAAGAAATAGTAAAGTTTGCATAGGTATTTCTACATTCCAAGCAGACTTCAAATAATTTTTGGTCAGGTATAAAGCAAATGTTGGAGGTGTGATGGGGAAGAAAGAGGAAAGTGAGAACATGTTTTGGGAGTGTATTGAGTTGGCACATTTTAAAAAATTCCTATAGAATACTCTGTCAAAAATACTGGGTGAGAAAATGGATGTAATTAAGGAAAAAGATTCTTTTGAGCTGGGACATAGGATCTGAAATACGTAGACACAGTAAGGCCTTGTTAAGTTTAATTCTGTTGGCCACCAAAAAAGCAATTACGGGAAAATAGTAATCAAAGTCTAAACTGGCTATGTTTGAAGTACTGATTATTATAAAACTTAAAAATTGGAACAGGATCTTGATAAAAAAAGAAAGAAGCAAATTACATAGAAATAAATGGAAATTGTGGGAACAATACATACAAAATAATTTTCAGGAGGAGTGAGGTTTATGAGAAATCAGGGATTGAGCAAATTATGTAATATTGGACTGATGACCGTTATATAAAGAAAGAAAAAATATGTGATGTACAACCTATGAAAAGGAAAAATGTTAATATGGTTTGCTTTCTTCTGTTAATGTACGTCTGCATGTGTCTTAAATAATGTAATAAAGGTGTTAATGAAATAGTAAAGAAGCAAACATTGCTGCAAAATCAGAAGAAAAACAAGAACAGATATTTTCTGCCCAGTGATACTGCCTTGCACTACATTCTTTCAGGATATTAGTATGGAAAAAGTACAGTTTTGTACCTACCATAAATGTAGATGTTCGAGTGTATACACTTCTGCAGTCATTACACTTGGGTTATCCTGCCGTCAGGCGGTTCCCCAGTTGGTTATCCTGCCATCAGGCGGTTCCCCAGTCGACCCGAGTTCCAAAGTCTTGGTCCAGCGTCAGTTGCTGTCGCCTCCTCCCTGACGTCAGTGCGATAGAAGATGCAGCCGACGCCATTTTCTTCAGTTTTTCTTGCCCCAGATGTCAGGTGCCCCCAAATAGGTAGGCAATTCAAATTGCTAATAAAACATACATAAGAAAAGCAACCAACAACTTTCAGTTACCAGCAAATACTCCCCATAGGTAGTAAAGAGTAGAAGACATAGGTACGTACCAGCAAGTAAGGGGGGGAAGGAGGGAGGGTAACCTGGACTGGAGCAGTGTATACACTCAAACATCTACATTTATGGTAGATACAAAACTGTACTATGTTCATCGTGTTACACTGCTGCAGTCATTACACTTGGGTAGAATCCCAAAGCTGAGGTAGGGTGGCTGGTTCTATAAGGCATTAGGGGTGGCTATAAGGCTCTGCAGCACAGCAGTGGCGAAGCCAGCTCTGGATTTATAAAGGCAGATGGTAATGCTTGGTGCAGGTATGCACAGAACTCCATGTTGCTGCTTCCAAAATATCCTTGGTAGGTACTCCTCTGAGGTAGGCAGTTGAAGTGGCTGTTGCCCTGGTGGAGTGAGATCTAATGCTGCTAGGTACAGGTTTCCCATGGTGTGTATAGCAGAAACGTATACAATGTCCTATCCATTTTGAAATAGTCTGTTTTGAAATGGCTTTTCCCTGTGCTCCTGCAGCATATGCTACCAATAATTGCTCAGATTTTCTGAAAGCTTTGGTTTTGTCCAAGTAGAAGCATAACTGCCTGTGAATGTCCAAAGAATGCAGTAGTCTCTCCCCTTTATTTTGTGGTTTTGGATAAAAAGTTGGCAAGTGAATAGTTTGGTTTAGAGCCACACTTGATACCACCTTTGGCATAAACGTAGGGTTAGTTCTTAAAGACACTCAGTCCTGGTGGAAAATGAGGAAAGGTTCCACTGCCATTAGTGCTTGTAATTCTGAAACTCTTCATGCTGATGTTATTGCCAGGAGCAGAGCAGTTTTCCAAGAGATATATTTTAATTCTGCTGTGTTAGCTGGCTCAAAAGGAGGTAACGTTAATTTTTCCAAAACAAAGCTGAGATCCCAAGTTGGAGTAGGTGCTCTACGGGGCGGTCTTATGTTTTTAGCCCCTCTGAGGTACTGTTTTAGCAAAGGATTAGAGAAAATTGGTGGATCCGTGTTGTAATGAGCAGAGATGGCAGAGGCGTGGATCTTGATGGATGAAAAGGAGAGGCCTTTGTCCAGCATCTCAGTTAAATATTGTAGTATCTGAGGAATGTTTGGGACAAGAGGGTCAAGGCTGTGAGCCTGGTTCCAGGCACAGAATCTCTTCCATTTATCCGAATAGGCTTTACTGGTACTAGGCCTTCTGGCCTCCAGAATGACATCCATAACAGCTTTGGAGAGAGGCATTGCTTGTTTGACTAAGGAATTTTCCATGCAGCTAGGTTTAAGGTCTTTAGCGGACTGTGAAGTATCTGATTGTTGTGCTGAGTCAGCAGATGTGGGATTTGAGGCAAAATCCAGGGTGGTTCTTGTGCAAAGTTCTTTAAGATTGGGTACCAAGTGCTGGCGTGGCCAGTCTGGTGCAATCAGGATCATCTTTGGCTCTTCTTGCCTGGCTTTTATGAGTACCTTTGGAAGGAGAGGTAGTGGTGGGAAAGCGTATACTTGCAGGTTTTTCCAGCTGAATGAGAGGGCATCCACTTTCCAAGCTTGTGGATGGTAACTCCTTGTGCAGAATTTCTGTAGCTGGCAGTTCATTGGGGATGCAAACAGATCTATGTCCGGGCTCCACCATTTCTGTGTTATCATTCTGAATATTTGTGGATTCAATTCCCATTCGTGGGGATCCATGAGGTTTCTGCTTAAGTCGTCTGCCAGTGTGTTTTTCTCTCCTGGCAGGAATTGTGCTTGCAGATGAACTTGATAGTTTAGAGCTGTGTTCCACATGGTCATGGCTTGTCTGCAGAGGGGGTAGGAGTGAGTGCCCCCTTGCTTGTTTATGTACCATATAACTGTGGTGTTGTCTGTCTTGAGTAATAGTTGTCCTGGTAGCAGCAGGTCCTTGAAAGCTATAAGGGCATTTTGTACAGCTAGCATCTCTTTTTGATTGATGTGAAGATGCCTTTGTTCTTCGGGCCACTTGCCCCGACTACATTTTCCTGCCATGTGTGCTCCCCAGGCGTAATCCGATGCATCTGTTGTCAGTGTTTGCCTGGCTGTGGGTTGAGTAAAAGGCTGTCCCTTGTTGAGGTGACAAGCTTGAGCCTACCATCGAAACTCCTGTTGAAGGCAAGGAATTAGTGGTATAACTGTTTCCAAACTTTGACAGTGTTGAGACCATACACTGTTTAGGTACCATTGTAGTTTCTTGCAGGGAGTTGGGTCTTTGTTGCCATCAATTGAAAGTATTGAGTCAGTTGTCCTTGCTTGTCTGGCGTGAGATAAGCCATCTGGGCCATTGTGTTCAAGCTGGCACCCAGGAATATTATCTCTTGTGAGGGCACTAGTTTTGATTTCTTTTCATTTACTGTGTACCCCAGGCAACTTAATAACTTTTTTACAAACGCCAGATGCTTTAGAAGAATGTCCTTGCTTTCTGCTTGAATCAGGCAGTCGTCCAGGTACGGATAAATTTTAATTCCTTTCTGTCTGCAAAATGCAATTACTGGTGCCAGGCAATTTCTGAAGAGCCTGGGCACAGTAGATAAGCCAAAGGGCAGTGCAGAGAATTGATAGTGCATTGAACCAGCTATGAATCTGAGGTATCGTCTGCAGTTTTGTCTGATAGGGACATGCAGGTATGCCTCCTTGAGGTCCAAAGTCACGAACCAAGCTTTCTTGCCCAGCATGGGAAGAAGCTGCTGTAGTGTCAAACTTTTGAATTTCGGAACATCCAGGTAAGTTTTTAGAGAAGAAAGATCCAGAATGGGCCTCCAGGCTTTGTCCTTTCTGGGAACCAGAAAGAGTCTTGAGTAAAATCCTTGTCCTTGCTCCTGTGGTGGTACCTTTTCAATAGCTCTCATGTCCATGAGTGCTGCAATTTGTTTTTGAGCCTCTGCCCATTGATTAGGTGGCAGATATGGCATTCCTTTTAACCTTGGCAGAGTGTGAAAGTGGAACCTGTAACCTTGAGATACAATGTTGAGAACCCATTTGTCTTTGGTGATCCAATGTCAATTGTGATAGAAAAGTGCCAGTTCTCCTCCCAAGGGGGCTGCCAAGAGAGAGCTGTTTGGCAGCTGTAGTGGGAAGTCATTGAGGCTGCTTTTTATATGGTTGGGGCCTGTCTTCCCCTTCTTTCTGGCCTGGTGCACCCCATTGTCGAGGCCTGTAAGGACCTTGTGGTTGACCTCTATCTTGTGGGCGTCTGTATCTGCCCCTTTGAGGTCTAACTGGAAAGGACCAGTTCTTTCTTGACCAATTTCTGCTAAATCGAGGAGGCTGAACCTGTAAGAAATCCTTCACCGTTTGCATAGATTTTGCCTTATCCTCCATTTTCTTTAATACCTCTTCTGCCTTAACTCCAAATAACACATCCTGCTGCAAAGGTGCATTCAATAATTTTGCTTTAACATGATCTGGTAACGTATGTTCTTTTAACCAAGCATGTCTTCTAATGACAGAGACTAACTGCTACTCTACAGGAGGCCTCTAAAGAATCAAAACCACATTGCAAAGTATGTTTTCCCACTTGTTCAGCTGCATGCAATAAATCCTGCATTTCTTTAAAATTAGGAGGATCTGAATCTGGAAGCATTTTTTGTTTCAACTGAGACATCAAAAATTGCTGATATTTTAGCATGTGAAACTGGCAATTTAAGGCTCTCATTGCTAAAGTTGCAGACGTATATACTTTCTTTTCCCATCTGTTTAATGCTCTGGAATCTCTGTCAGAGGGAACTGGATTTTTTGCTGAACAGACCTTAATCCCTTTGGGTCCCTGAGAAACAGTTTCAGGGTCAGCAAAGTACAGTTTTGTACCTACCATAAATGTAGATGTTCGAGTGCTAATACAGCTGCAGTCATAACAGATGGGTTCTCCTGCCGTCAGGTGGGTCCTCGGTCGGCCGAATTCCAAAGTCTAGGTCCGGCGTTGGTTGTCGTCGCTTCTTCCCTGACGTCAGAGCGACAGGGGTATAAAGGAACCAGCCAATGCCATTTTCTTCAGTTTTTCTTGCCCCAGATGTCAGGTGCCCCCAGAAGGAAGGCAATACATAAATTTGTGTAATAATGCAGTGCAATATAATCAAAATACAGTAGTTGCAAGCAAATACATCATAAATGAATACCCCAATCAGGTTGTATGAGAATGTGTTAGCCTATAGGCCTGTCCCAAGAGGGGATGGAGGGAGGGAAACCTGGACTGCAGCTGTATTAGCACTCTAACATCTACATTTACGGTAGGTACAAAACTGTACTATGTTCATCGTGCATACAGATGCAGTCATAACAGATGGGTAGAATCCCAAAGCTAAGAAAGGGGTGGTAGACACTAGGTGGAACTAGGAGGAGCCAAAATGCCCTGCAGGACTGCAGTGGCAAAGCCTGCTCTAGATTTGGAGTATAATGGTAGGTTGTAGTGCTTGGAGAAGGTATGCACAGAACTCCAAGTGGCTGCTTCCAAAATATCCTTGGTAGGAACTCCTCTGAGGAAGGCTGCAGAGGTGGCTGTGGCCCTGGTGGAATGAGTTCTAATGCCTGCAGGTACAGTTTTGCCATGAAAGGAATAGCAAAAGCATATGCAGTGGGCTATCCATTTTGAGATTGTCTGTTTGGAAATTGGCTTTCCTTGAGCTCCTACCGCATAGGCCACAAAGAGCTGTTCTGATTTTCTGAAAGGCTTAGTTCTGTCCAAATAATAACGCAGTTGTCTGTGGATGCCCAAGGTATGTAGTAATCTCTCCCCTTTGTTTTGAGGATTAGGATAAAAAGTAGGTAAATGTATGGCCTGATTTAAAGCTACCCTGGATACCACTTTAGGCATAAAGGACAGGTTGGTTCGTAAGGAAACTCTGTCCTGATGGAAGATGATAAAAGGCTGGACAGCCATGAGAGCCTGTAGTTCTGAAACTCTATGAGCTGAGGTGATAGCCAGTAGGAAAGCTGTTTTCCAGGACAAATATTGCAAATCTGATGAGGCAGCTGGCTCAAAGGGAGGCAAGGTCAGTTTTTCCAGAATGAAATTAAGATCCCAAAGCAGGTATTGGTTGTTTCCTTGGAGGTCTTAAATTCTTAGCCCCTCTGAGGAACTGTCTTAAGAGAGGGTGATAGAATAAAGGTGGGTCAGTGTTGTATTCTGCAGAAATGGCTGAGGCATGGATTTTAATGGAGGAGAAAAAAGTCCACTGCTTAGCAGTTCAGTCAAATATTGTAGTATTTGAGGTAAATTCAGTTTTCCAGGATCCTGGCCCTTTTTCTCATTCCAGACACAAAAACGTTTCCATTTTGCGGAGTAATCTTTTCTAGTTGATGGCCTTCTGGCCTCCAAAATGACATCCTGCACCTCCTTGGAGAGTAGGGCCTGTTGTGATGCTAAGAAATCCTCCATGCGGCTAGATTGAGTGTTTTTAGCTGGCTGTGAAGAGTTTTGAAGCTGTGCTGAGTCAGAAGAAGAGGCATTAGAGGCAGGGTCCATGGTGGGGAATGCGTCAGGCTCCTCAGTAGTGGGTACCAGTGTTGCCTTGGCCAGTCTGGAGCAATGAGAATCATCTTTGGTCTGTCTGCTCTGGTCTTCAATAGAACTTTGGGCAGCAGAGGAAGAGGTGGGAAGGCATAAACTGTCATTGATGTCCAACTGAAAGAGAGATCGTCCACTCTCCAGGCCTTTGGATGCAATTTCCATTCATGTGGATCTGTCATATTCCTGCTTAGGTTGTCTGCCAGTGTGTTTTCCTTGCCTGGCAAGTACTGTGCTTGTAGTTCCATTTGTAAGTCCATGGCCATGTTCCAAAGTGACATGGCCAGTCTGCATAGGGGGTAAGAATGTGTTCCTCCCTGTTTATGTACCACATAACTGTGGTGTTGTCCGTTCTTATCAATAGTTGACCTGGTTGTAGAAGGTCCTTGAAAGCCACAATAGCATTTATTACTGCTAGCATTTCTTTTTGATTGATGTGAAGGTGCTTTTCTTTTTGGGACCATTTGCCCTGAATGCACCGATCTGTCATGTGCGCCCCCTAGGCGTAGTCCGAGGCGTCTGTTGTGATGACTTGATTTGCTTGAGGCTTGCTGAATGGAAGACCTGTGTTAGTTTGACATGCTTAAGCCCACCACAGAAATTCCTTTTGCAGACATGGAATTAGTGGTATTATTGTTTCCAAACTGTGGCTGTGTTGAGACCATATGTTTTTCAGGTACCATTGTAGTTTTCTCACATGCAGCTTTGCACATGGGATTAGTAAGATGCAAGATGTCATGAATCCCAGAGCCTGCAGGATTTTCCTTGCAGTCAGCCTGGTGCAATTTGCTAGTGTTCTGAAGTATTGAATTAGTTGCCCCTGCTTCTCTGGCGTGAGGTAGGCCATCTGGGTGTTTGTGTCCAAATTGGCACCCAGGAAAATTATCTTCCGAGAGGGTATTAGCCTTGATTTCTTTTTGTTGACTGTGTATCCCAGAGAGTTCAATAACATTATTACATAAGCCAGATGTTTCAGAAGAATGTGCTTGCTGTCTGCTTGGATCAGGCAGTCGTCCAAATAGGGGTATATTTGTATCCCTTGAAGTCTGCAGTAGGCAATTACTGATGCCAGGCATTTCGTGAAAACTCTGGGCGCAGTAGATAAGCCAACGAGCAATGCAGAGAATTGATAATGGGATGAACCTGCAAGAAATCTCAGGTACCTTCTGCAATTTTGTCTGATTGGGACATGCAGGTATGCCTCCTTTCTGATTGGGACATGCAGGTATGCCTCCTTGAGGTCCAATGTTACCAGCCAAGACTCCTTGCCCAGCATGGGAAGAAGTTGCTGTAGAGTGAGCATCTTGAATTTTGGTACGAGTAGAAATGTGTTTAGGATGGATAGATCCAAAATAGGTCTCCAATCTTTTCCCTTCCTTGGCACCAGAAATAGCCTGGAATAAAAACCTTGACCCTGTTCGTGCGTAGGTACCTCTTGAATAGCTTTCATGTTTATGAGATATGTAATTTGCCTTTGTGCCTCTGCCCTTTGATTGTGTGGCAGGTTTGGCATGCCTCTCATTTTTGAAAGGGTGTGGAAATGGAATTTGTAGCCTCTGTTTATAATGTCCAGGATCCATTTGTCCTTTGTGACAACATGCCAATTTTTTGAAAATAATGCCAACTTTCCTCCTAAGGGGGCTGCCATTTGAGACCTGGTTGGCATGCAAAAGGGAAAGTCATTGGGGTTTGCTTTCTGAAAGATTGCGAGTTGTCCTCACCACCTCTTTGTGTAGGAGCTTGCCATTGTCTGCTTCTAAACGATCCTTGGGATTGTCCTCTGCCCCTCGGGTGCCTGTATCTGCCTCTTTGGGGTCTGTCTGTGGCAGGAAAGGACCAGTTTTTGGAAGGCCAATTTCTACTAAAATGTGGAGGTTGAACCTGTAGAAATTCTTTCACAGTTTGCATTGATTTAGCCTTTTCCTCCATTTTCCTTAATACCTCCTCAGCATTAGCACCAAATAGTACATCCTTTTGAAGAGGGGCGTCTAGTAATTTAGCTTTGACATGATCAGGCAAGGCTTGTTCCTTGAGCCAGGCATGCCTACGTATGACTGATCCTGTAACAGCAGCTCTACATGAGGCCTCTAGAGCATCAAAACCACATTGTAAGGTATGCTTACCCACTTGTTCTGCACTATGCATCAAATCCTGCAACTCCTTCAAGTCTGGTTGTTCAGGTTGTGACATTTTACTTTTCAATTGTGATAACAAAAACTGTTGGTGTTTTAGCATATGAAACTGACAGTTTAACGCCATCATGGATAAGGTAGCCGAGGTATATACCTTTTTTCCCCACCTTTCTAAGGATCTGGAATCTCTCTCGGAAGGCAATGGATTTTTAGCAATGGAGGCCTTAACTCCCTTGGGGCCCTGTGAGATGGTTTCTGGGTCAGCCGCATGGCTTTTGTATAGAAATTGGTGTGAGTCAGGAACCCTGTAGTACCTGTCAGGCTTAACTGGAGCTGGAGGTAGAGAGTCCGGGTTAAGGCAGGCCTCCGAGTAAACATCATCTAGGATGTCCAATACAGGAAGTAGAGCCAGAGGCCTATGCTGAGGTAGCAAGAGAAATTCCCTGAGCCTTTTCTTGGAATCTGAATAATCCTGGCCTTCCCAGTGGAAGTGTTCCCTTAATGTATGCAAAGTTTCCCCAAATGAGTAATCCTCAGGGGGGGATACAGAAGGGATGGACTCCTCCGCATCAGAGTCTTCAAAAGGGGAGTTAAGAATGTTCCTGATCATCAGAAAATCTGAAATAATGGAACCCTGATCAGAGGAGGGGGAATCTTCCTCCACTCTGGGCCTTTTGTCCGGAGGGGGCTGAGAACCTCTGATAAGAGTAATTAAATCCTCAGCCATTTTAAGCATCTGTTTCTTAGGCATGGGGCCTGGAGATGGGCCCTGTGTAGGTGGTCTCAGAGTGCATGGTTGCTTTAGACTTTGTGAAAGCCTTGATGGAGAAAGAAGAGGAAGGTCTGAAGACACCTTGAGTGGAGGTGGACCTGTCCACATTCTGAGTTTCAACGCCAACAGTGGCTTCAGTATCTGTAGTCGGAGTGTGGGCCGAAGAGCCTGCGACCTCGGGCACAGGAGACACCGTCAAAGAAGCGTCGTCGGTAGTCATGGGCTGCGTAGGCACCTCGCTGAGAACCGGACCACGTGTAGTCGGCTTTGGTGTGGTGTCGGTAGAGGCCGCGGACCTCGTGTGTCGGTCCTTGTCTTTGCGTTTTTTAGACAAAACCGGAGTCTGAGTATCCGACGACATAGTATAGTTAAATGCTTTCCCAAAATAATGCTGGGCGAACTCCGCCCGACGCTTAATAGTGCATTTGTTGAATGTAGCACAAAAGCAACAGACCGAGACGTCGTGGTCTGGGCCTAAACAAGGTATACAGAGGGAATGGAAATCCTTATGCGGTATTTGCTTCCCACAAGAAATACAATTATTAACTTTGTCTGACATCGGTCTGAGGCAAGAAAAGTTTCCCCAACGGGGTACTTAGCTTTTAAGAAGACTTTGGTTTCCAAATTTTCATAATATCAGGAGCTGGCTGACCGGCACTTGTGAACTGCTTCTGCTTCGGGCACCGCGCGGCAAGAAAGACTGAAGAAAATGGCGTCAGCTGGTTCCTTTATACCCCTGTCACTCTGACATCAGGGAAGAAGCGACGACAACCGACGCCGGACCTAGACTTTGGAATTCGGCCGACCGAGGACCCGCCTGACGGCAGGAGAACCCATCTGTTATGACTGCAGCTGTATGCACGATGAACATCAGGGCTTTTATACAGAAATTTGTGTGAGTCAGGGACTCTGTAGTATCTGTCAGGTTTATCTGGGGCTGGAGGTAAGGAATCAGGATTTAAGCTGGATTCAGTATACACATCATCCACAATATCTTACACTGGTGGAATAGCAAGGGGTCTGTGTTGAGGTAATAAAAGGAAGTCTCTGAGCCTTTTCCTGGATTCTGAGTAATCCTGGCCTTCCCAATGGAAATGCTCCCTCATGGTATGTAAGGTTTCCCCAAAGGAGTAGTCCTCAGGCGGAGAGGCTGATGGAATTGATTCCTCAGCAACAGAATCCTCATAAAGAATATCCTAGGTCTGAGGATGAATCTGAAGAAATGGACACCTGGTCGGATGAGTCATAGTCTGCATCCTGTCTGGGCCTTTAATCAGGAGGGGGATGGGACCCCCTGATCAGAGTGATTAGGTCTTTGGCCATTTTGAGCATTTGTTTCTTAGGCATGGAGGCCTGTCCTGGATAATGCTGTATTTGTTTCTTTGTTTTTAAAGGAGGCTTAGACTTAGCAGAGGGTTTAATGCTCAACTGAGTAGGTCTGAAAACATCCTCTGAAGCTGCGGGTTGCTCAGCTACTCCGGATCCCTCTGAAGGGTTAGTTTTGGCAGGCTGAAAAACTTGCGTCTGAAGGCCCAGCCATCTCCACGTGGGAGTCGGAGGCAGCCTGTGGTTCCACAGAAGTGGTCATCAAGGGGTGCGAAGGCGCCTCGCTGAAAACCGGAGAACCGGCGACCGGCCTACAAGAGGCTTTGTCGTCAGTTTTGGGCCTCGGATGCCTGTCCTTGTCTTTGCGCTTTTTATGTATTCCGGTCGTCGGAAGTTCCGACGGCATGGTGTAATTGAATTTTCTGCCAAAATGTTGGGCAAAATCAAACCGACGTTTAATAGTGCGCTTGTTAAACCTAGCACAAAACCGACAACAGGTGACGTCGTGGTCTGGGCCTAGGCATGGGATACAATAGGAATGGAAATCCTTATGAGGTATTTGGTTCCCACAAGAAATACAGTTATTAACTTTTACTGACATCGGTCTGTGGCAAGAAAAAGTTTCCCCAATGGGGGTACTTAGCCTTGTAGAAGACTTCGGTTCTGGATTTGGAATGAAAATCTCAGGAGTCGGCTGACCGGCACTTGCGAACTGCTTTTGCTTCGGGCACCGCGGCAAGAAAGACTGAAGAAAATGGCGTCGAATGCATCTTATATACCCCTGTCGCACTGACGTCAGGGAGGAGGCAACAGCAACCAATGCCAGACCAAGACTTTGGAACTCAGGCCGACTGGGGAACCTCCTGATGGCAGGATAACTGACTGGGGAACCGCCTGACGGCAGGATAACCGACTGGGGAACTGCCTGACAGCAGGATAACCCAAGTGTAATGACTGCAGCAGTGTAACATGATGAACATCATCTTACAAGATGTGGATGACTAAAAAATAGTTCAGATACACAATCACACTGTTAATCTTACTAAAATGAGAAGACTGCACACTGGCCTATTACTTGCAGTTGGCAAGCAGTCATCACCTAAACGTGTTTAATGTACCTATCTGACAGGTAGGAAAAAAATTCCCTGGTGTAAAAAAATAACTACTCTGTAAACCACATGACCTAAAACATCATGTCTTTATTTAACAAGCCCAGTATACACTTGACCCAAACTACAAAAGTGGGCTTCACTTATTCTTCCATTCTCACATCATCTATGTTACAAATGGCAAGTCTGTCTACACATATGAAAAGACCAGAAATGAGACCATGCAACTGCAGAGAGAAGCTCAGTACACACAGACCAAACCAAAACCACATTTTCTATAAAAGGGATTCTTTATTACACTTATGACAAAAAAAAATCTGGGAAAAAAGGCTCAACACTAACCAGACAGAAAAGCTGGAATGAATTATAATGGTATTACTTTCTTAAAAACTGTGATGATGCAGCATGATAAAACTTGCTATCCTGAAAACTAGACTTAAGACTTACCTCACCACATTTCTAACTTATGGCCTCACTTTTATAAGTCCCAAGAGATTGTCATCATCCCAAGGGTTTCTTATATGAATTTTGCAGGGATATATTGAGCTGAATGACACACTGCATTCTAACATCACTGGTTCTCCAGTTTGGTTCACAGCTGGGGTGACTTGTATATGGATTCTACATGTCCTCCCTATGTCCACTTAAGTTTTTGCCTAGCACTCCAGTCTGCTCTCACACTCCAAAGACATGCCATAAGTGAAATGATGCTCCACCAAATTGATGATGGGTATGTGCATGTGTGTGAGACAGTGTGCGTGCATGTGTGTATGTACTTCGATGTGCTAGCACTGTGCTCAGGATTAGTTAATCTGCCTTATAACCACTGAGCGCCTCTAGGCCCCTAAAATGGATTCACTGGGTAATCACAAGTACCAATCTGGAGAACAAAAATAAATACAAAAGAAATGGCCTATTGCAGGTTAGTGCCAGATTAGAGGAATCATCAGCTATAGGTAACGAACAAGTTACCACAAGTAGCCATGAGATGACCAGAGTTTATACTGCTCAGATTTCCACAGTCTTTTTCCTTATATGCACTGGTGGAGGTACAGCAAAGCAGTAAATCATCACATATTATTTCTAGAAAATTACAGGGTCTAACTCTTGTGGGGGGATAATTCAACTTTTAATATAGACCTTTATCACAAAGCCTAACAAAACTTAACAGCTGATGGACTTGCAGCACAGGAAGTAATCTAATTACTGAGTGAGTTTGGATCATTCTGCAATCGATTAAAAAAAAAACAGGTTACCCACAGGTTTAAAAAGCATCTTGAGAGCAGTGAGGGGAAGGACTAGATCAAAACCAGTCAACAACTCAAAATAACAGCAAGGGTCACAGAAGCCAGCATAATTACTCAGACCATGCAAAACTAATACCTTGTCGTAACAGGCAACAATAATCATGTACAATGCTAGCTTACTGCATCAGTTACACAACTTAATAAATCATTTGGCAAGATACAGAGTTCCACTGATGAGCTCTGCCAAGAATTTAAAAGTATAGAGAAATATGCTAAGAGAGGGAGGAACAGGTGAGCACCCTCAAAGATACAATCATGTAGCACAGCTCTGCTTTGGTGCACCTACTAGCCACGGAAAGTCACAACAGACAAACAAGGAAAATCAGAAAATTAGGCTATGGTACAAGAACTAGTAGCTGTCTGGGGTGCCACAGGGTCTAAAAAAGAAAGCAACTGTTGTAGTTACAGAGAACAGGACTACAGATATGGAAAAAAGAAAAGCACACACACATACAGTGCTAGTGCTATGTCGAGCACTGCATCTGATCCCTCCATGCTTCTTATATAAAAGTTCTGGAGTAAGAAGAAAGTACATTTGTGTAAGATCTTACCATAACAGTAAATGTCCTACTTCTCACTGCTGCCATATTCTTTACTCTTGGGATATCCTGTCTGGGACAGCCTAATGTCCATCCAGTTTACCAAAGCCTTCCAGTAGTCGTATGTCAGACATACATCCTTCATGCCAGGCGTAACATACATGTATTGTGTGCAAAAGGCAAGTTGACTGCAAAACGGTCACCAAGAGGACAATCTTTGGCATCGAAGTTATACTGGAAGTGTTGCTTGGATGTGTGATTCAATAATTCCTGAGTGAGGGAGGCTAGGAATGAGTTCATCTTCAGTTGGTGTTGCAGCTCTGTCCACTGCAGAAATGGCTCCATAAGGAAAACTGTCTCTACTTCTACAATGGTTTTAGAATGCCGAGGTGCCAATAGAGCCTGAAGTCTTTATGCCCCATGTCCAATACAGCAACATTGGAGATGGTACCGGAGCGGGAGTCAGGAGTGACAGTTTGCACTGGTGGCTAAACTTGACTATGTGAGGTTTGGTAGCCAGACATAACAACATAGAAGCAGTTTTAATCAAGTAAGCAAGGCCTTCGGCCAAACTTTTTTTTTTTTTTTTTTTTGTTGTAAAGACATCATCCAAACCTAATAGGCAGTTTACTTGGCTCCATTTCAACATGTCTTTCTTCATAATGTAGGTCAATAGCTTCTACTAGCATCTTTTACATGTTGTCCGATGAAACCTCTGACAAGCTTGGCACTCTATGCTAATGTGCTCCTTGTCTAGACAATGCAGACTTTAGCAAGAATGGCTGATGCTCCTAGCAATGTGCCCATCATAATGGCAGGACAGAAAGAGGATCTGGCATGAGCCTAACCAGATCAATACATGAATGGGCCTACATGCCATACAGGAACTGGAGGGGAAATTGGCAGAGGAAAAAGAAAATATAGAAATGAAAAAAAAGGTATTTCCTGGGACTTCAGGCTTCAAATGGGAAGCAATTGCACTGAAAAAGCAAATAAACAAAACAAACAGTATTGATAGGCTCTTCTTTTACTGACCAAACACACCTTATGGCAAAAGAAGGTGGGAGGAGGGACTGAGCAGCCTGAACACTTCCAGATTGTAGGCAGCACTAACTGCTGTGCCATTTAATCTCAACTATTACTGAGAATGGACTACTACTTATCAAATACTGTATTTATTAATCAGCTAGGTGAACTGATTTCAATGGGCATTTTCAGTCACAAACTAGGTTATGGGCACAACAAACATTGAAAAAAGAACAATACTGCATATAATACATATTGATGTAAACATAATGCAACTGCACACAAAACTGTACAGAGATGGCAAAATAAATGCAATCAAGATTAATACAATAAAGTCGAACATTTACATTCGAAATTAAGCAAGTGTATCCACGGTAGTGGTGCTGCGGTAGCGTTGTCGCCTCACAGCAAGACGTTGTCCCATTCGATTCTCAGCTAGAGCATCTTCTGTGTGGAGGCATGCGTGAATGAGCGTGCCTTTGTTGAAGGTTGTGCGTCAGGGCTGGTAACTCGGCACATAAAAATCCACTACCAAACATTAGCGGACCGGAGTTCCGCTGTGGCGACCCCTAACCGGGATAAGCCGAAAGACACAACATCACCACTACAAAAAAAATAAATAAATATTAAAAGACATTTTAGAACAGTTTGTTTTTCTGTTTAATTAACTGCCTTAATGTGCATGAAAAAGTATCAAGTAACGCAGAAAACTTATTTTCACTTTAAAATAACTGGAAAAATGAGAATAAATTTTCAAAGTAGAAGAGTGTGCTCCTATTTGGAATAAATTAATAAATCTCAACTGGGGAATACAAACTACAGTGCAAATAATCTGATACTATACTAATCCAATCCCACAGGAATCAACATTACCTCAAGAAGGGATACATTTCAAAAGGAATACACTGAGGGAATACATTACAGAAAGATGATACTGTCCAGTGTACAAGGCATGTAGAAAATGCTTGAGGGATATACTGATGAATTGCAGAGGGTACGATGATCTAGAGGAAATGAACAATGAAATCAATGGCAAAAGAAAGGAGAATTAACGGACTTGACCCCATCAATAAATGCAAGGAAGATGCGATAACCTACGCAGGAAATCGTTAACTGTAGATTTTAGACTAAGCTTTGTAGTCCCCTCCCCCTGCAAAAAGAAATGTGGTTAGAAGACGGTCATAGCAACTTTTCATACCTGATCTCAGAGAAGCCAGCAGAGTGAAAGTAAATTTTCAAGCTATGCTGTGCTTTACCAAAGGCTTGAACTATGTATAACAGCCAAAACATGTAGTGGTTGATAAAGATAAAGGTTATTAGTGTGTGTGTGTGTGTGTGTGTGTGTCTGTGCGCAGTGCGTGTGTGCGTCTGAAGGGAGATAATGAGTCTGAATGAAATAGGACACCGTAGCAACATCTGTGATAAATGACGCACAGTCTGCTTCACATCACACAAACCAATAGCTTTTGTGACTACTCAAGAAATTTAGATGGCAAGGTGGCAGCATTTCAGATATGTCAAGAAGCAGTGGCCACAGCACTCTAGGTGTGAATACACAACTGAACCAGAATCCAGTTACCTGCTTATGTAAACCACTGCTTGAAATGTGAGAAGACATGAATGCTAGTCTGGGTAGCCAAGTATTACTTAAAGCCAAGATGCAGACTGACTTAGTTCTCAACCAGTCACAGTTGAACTCTTCCCAGATATTAAATTGGTAGGTAATGTGACAGGCAATAGTTAAATTTCTCCTTACCAACTTTTTTTTTTGTAGACTATTCAGAACTTTCTACCCCAAAGATGACAGCTCCACTTCTACAAACGGACACAAAAGCTCTGCCCTCTGATAAGCTCTAGTGATGTAATAATTTCACATGATTATAATATAGTAACCTGGATTCAATAAAGATGGGAGGAACCAATGGGAGGGAAGAATGGTAAAATGAACAACTGCAGAGCTGTTGTCCCACCTTGGGGTTGGGGGAGCAGTTTTCCCTGCAATGACTTATCTCACAGGCTGACAGCATTTCAGCCACAATGGCAATGGGAAATATGTCAGATGGCTTCTGCTCAAGTGTGCATTCTCCTGCATGCTTAGAATGTTTGTACGCAGCACACTTTAGGAAGGAGGTAGGAAATGAAATATTCCTTCATTGCTTTGGGTCACAGACAATGAACCTAATGGTACGTTGTTCCTATATGCTACTGAAGGGGAATGTGGTACCTTCACTACCATCAGATGTAAAGGTTGTGGGGTAATTGCTGGAGTGGACGCTCAAGTAGCAAACTGTGACCTGAAGGTTAGATGCACAAAAGAATGGAATATCAAACATTCTGATAAAAAAAAAAAAAATGTTCTGTCATTCAGCTTTCTGGTTAAAAACTGGTCATGCCCCAAGTATGTCGTTGCTTGGCACAATGTAATCCGAAAGACATTTTGGAGCATCTTCATAAAATATTTATTTATTTATTTCCAGTTTGATAACCGGGGAAGTCCACTGGGCCCAAAAGCCCGTTTTCAGTGGAGGCCCGGGGAGAAAAGCTCCATATTGCAAACACATTGCACACTTAAATCTCCATATTCCTAAACACATTGCACACAAACAATTTACAAACAAGTAAAAATAACATTTTCATACACTTGTATTGTTAGCATAGAAGGAAAATATACATAGATATGAAATGCAAATGAAGTAAATCAGAGGTGAAGTGTAGGAAAAAGGAGGTGCAGAGAATGCCTGGAGGAGGACAAAAAGAACAGTTAGACAAAGATTCATTTTATGTTTGTGGTAAAAGATACATCGTATGGAAATGGTAAAAGATGCAGTGCAAGAATAGGCATATAGGCAGTGGGGAAGTGAAGATATAAAAATAATTTACATAGAGTTTATACAGGGGGAAAAGAAGATAAAGAAGTAGAGGGTGGGGAGCTTGATGAAAGAGTTGGAAGAAGAGGGGCAGGAGGGAGAAAAATTGAAAATCGGGATGTAATAGGATCTAGGTAGGAAGTATACAATTACATTTCCAGTTTTGGGAGAGGTAAGAATGGAGTAGAGGTTTGAATTGTTCAATGCTTGTAGTGACTCTTAGCAGGGGATATGTGAAATGTTTGATCAAAAAGTGGACACGGTGCAAGAAAAATGGTGTTTCACATATAGGAGCAGTTCAGCTCTGAATCAGAGTTTCTAGAAATACAGCAGGCTAATAAGCTTCAGAGAGAGTCAAGCCCAAAGTGCAGGCTAAACAGTCAGCAGGTTTGTCCAAAGGACTTACATGTCTGATTTGATAAAGCCCAAAAACATGCAATGTGTCCTCTCTGGGACAAAGAATGTATTCAAAGGCTTTATAAGGGGGAGACAAGCTGGTAGCGGTAGTGATGAAAAAGGCTGGGAAATGCCAGATTGTTGTAATTAAATTTTAAAGACAGAAAATGTTTTCTAATTAGGTAGAAATTAGGCATAAAGCAATCAAAGTAACTGAGTGTGATAGTGCTAAACAGTGACAACAAGCAAACACCCACTTGGTTGAACATAATACCATCAATTAAGCACACTCATTGACTAGTGTACTGATCCAGACACATATACAAACACATGCAAGTATTAAAACACATGCATGTGCGCACGCACACATATGTACTAATCAAAGCCCCATGCAGTCTTTCAGTGAACTCCCAAACACAAATATGTAACATGTCACAGACAGTTCCAATACAACACATTCACCACTCTATCTGCATGCACCCACCAAAGCAATCATTCTAATCCACAAGTACTCTGGACCACACACAGAGCAAATCTGATCACTGCTTAATCTCATCCTGACTGCTCACAAACACAATCAAAAGGATGCTTTGCATATAGGTTCTGAGTACAAACCAAACCCACACATAAGGAAAATAACACGCCTCATACCCTTAAGCACACACCACCACAAGCATTTCCAACACAACACAACACCGTCTCTCTTCCATCTGCATGCATCCACCAAAGTAGTCACTCAAACCCACATACTGTAGACCACATAAAAAGCAAATCTTAATCACCACTCAAATCTCCCATCAACCTCCCCCCCGGAAACATTCTCAGAACCTACATGCACTGTAGCCTTTCAACTACACACCAAGCTATCACATAACAAAAACTTACTTCTTACCAGAATCAGAATCACATTTATTGGGCAAGTATGCACACATACAAGGAATTTCAACAACTCTCGCATACATACAACTTTTAAGAATAAGACAAACGACATACATGCAACTATTAAGAACAAAACAAAAAAAGTAAATATACACACAAGGTGCAAAGTGTGAGAAATACTGAAATAAACCCTGAAACAAGTATTAACAATATGTAAACAATGCCGCAGAATCCTCAATAACCACACAAATATACAAAAACTCACAGACAACCACAATCACACACATGCAAACCCCAAATCTATGCTACATAGGAGCAAAACAATTACTATACAGGGCAGTTTCTGCCTAACTACACATATTCATGATTGAGTATACACATTCATAAGCACCGACTGCATGATCAGAATACATATTCAATAAGAGCACACTTTCAATAACTGAACAAGGATCATCCAACACACTACCACACAGATTCAATAAAGCAACTGGCACCCTGGTGAGTGAAGAACAAACTTCAATTTAAACATGAACAAGGTGATTATGAACTATGTATACACAGTACAGAAGGAGTTGGCCAAACAAAATTACATATGGCTGAAGCAAACATTCTTTATTGAGGGTCTGGACTGAATGTAAGAGAAAGAAAACTACATATCACACAGGATAATCAAAATAGCAAATTAAAGTAATACTATATATTTTTAACAGGACTTACTTTTTGGACCATACTAAAAGCTTCAACAAAACTTGTCCTGAATGAAATACTTCCTACTGATTTTAGTGTCATTACTTGGATTATTATTTTTTTTTATAAAACATGCTGACCATATTTAAGCACTCCTTTCCAAACAGACTTCAATTGATCAATCATTTGTTCTTCCTCGGGACAATAGCACGCTCATTTACTTTCAACACAGTGAGTCCTACAGCCCCATTCTCTCTGTCTGGCAAGAGTCCAAAGCCCAACTGTTGCCTCTGAAGTCAAGAGGAAGGGACGGGGATTAAATGGACATTTGCACAACGCTGGTCCCCAACAACCCTAACCCCCTGCTCTCATTGATTGTGAATTTTGTTAAGTGCTGCTTCCAGAGGGGATACAGTGTGCATCACGCATGCTTGGCCAGCCCCCCCCAGTTTGTGTGTATCATAGCAGTCAATCCAATCCACAATGGTGCATGCTATACTCCAACATTCCTGGATGGATCAGAAGTGCTGTGGGATGGATCGACAAGCCCTCCCACACAATGAATGAGCTAGTGACAGCTGCTCACACCCTTCCTGCCCCACCTGGCTCTTCTAGCCCTCAAAGTGTTAATTAAAATAAGTAGTCTGGGTCACAGTCAGGACTTTATCCCTCTACACCAAGGGAGTCAGGCACTACTCTTCATTATTCCGAAGTCTACCTTCCTAAGAAATTCACTGCCAGCCATGGTTTTCATTTAAAAGTACAAAAAAGGTTGAAAAAAAAAATCAGCCTACAGATGCTGGCGAGCACCGCAGGATGCAAAGTTAAGAGGAAGCCACCTTGTCATTCATTATGTCTGGTAAGTTATAATGTACATTCATCATGTCAGTACAGCAAAGTACTACCAGCAAAAAGAAAAATATAGCACAAAACATAATGGGGGCATGTCTACTGGGAATGAGAGGGAGCAGTGGGGGTTGTTTTAAGGTAGGATTAAGGAATAAACAGCAACCTTCTGACAGACTGATGATGTTTCAGAAAGCAGGCAACAAGTGCAGACTGTATAATGTGTTCTGATGTGCACTTTTATGTCTTGACATTCAATTACTGAATAAACCAAAACGGACCAGCATGTAGGATGTACGGCTACAACCTTTGGTGGCACATATTGATGAGGAGTTATCTAAAGATTGGGCAGATGCACAACACTCAGCATCCATGCTTTTTGTAGGTTGTTTGTTAAAATATTATGATAGAACTATCTAATTTGTCAGACATTCAAGGTTTGTGTTTGGAGGCTGAACAATTTAACAAACAGCAGTATTACTCTCAGCACATTTCCAATTTGGCTAAATATTTGTCTATTCTTGAAAAACAACTGATGAAAAGAAAGATCAACAAATTTCAGCGCGATCTCATGGACTATGAAAAAGGGAAGCCCTTTATTAGTCAAAAAACAGTTAGATTCAGTGAACCTAAGATTACTCAGAGGGGTAATAATAATAAGAAAAGACCTAGGTCAATTCTTAGATACCCACATACATCCTCAGATTTTACTTCTGAGGAAGAAACTTATTCCACCTCAGATGGAGAAGGGTCCTCACGTCAGGCGTCCCCAGTGGCGAAAAGAAGACAGATGCCCCCTTTAGATCAAAGGGTAGGAGGAGGGGGGGCAGAAAACATAGATCTAGGTTCAAGTACTCCAACTTTACAGAATCTGTTACAACAAATGATACAATAATTAACAATGTTCATAATAAGAAGTTATGTACCTACCATAACGTTCCATGTTAGTTGTCTTCTCTCGCCTTCTTTCTTGCTTGATGGGTTCGGAGCCGATCCCTCGGCTCCGACTCGGCACTTGCTTTAGCTCGAGAACTCCTTTTACCAGCTCGAGGCAGCCCCATATCCCATGATGCAAGGCAGGAAGTACCCAGATCTCGTTTGTTGACAAAAGGGCAATAACACCAAGCATAAAATACTTCCCAAAGGAAGAAGAAACTTACAGATGGAAAAAGGACCAGGTCTGAATGGTCTTTAGCATAATAGTTTCTTATACAAGGTCTGTCCAGGCCAGGGGAAGGAGGGAGGGTCGCAGAAAGAAGGCAGAGAAGACAACTAACATGGAACGCTATGGTAGGTACATAACTTTAATGTTAAGTTGTCAATCTCGCCTTCATTCTTGCTTGATGGGACCGCGTCCTAGCACCTCTATCCTGGGTGGCTCAATGGAACAAACTCTTGAGGACTGTAGAGCCAAAACTGGCTCTGTCCCTGGAGGCCAAGTCCAATTTGTAATGGGAAACAAAAGTGTGAGGAGTGGCCCAAGTGGCCGCTGCACAAATAGTGTCCAAAGGCAGTCTAGCTTGAAAAGCTGTAGAAGTAGCTAAACTCCTAGTTGAATGTGCTTTAGGTTTTGAGCACAGCTGTTTTCCCCTGATCGTATAAATTTCAGTGATGACCAAAGAAAGCCATCTGGACAAAGTCACTTTAGAAACAGGTAGGCCTTTTTTATTATCCGCATAGGAAACAAAAAGTTGATCAGATTTTCTAAATTTTTTTGTTCTGTCCAAATAATATCTGAGCTGACGGTGGACGTCAAGATAATGTAGCTTTTGTTCAGCTCTATCTGAATAGTTAGGAAAAAATACGGGGAGATCAATGGATTGATTCAGATTGTTTTTTGAAGCGACCTTGGATAAAAAGGATGGATTAGTTCTCAAGGATACTCTTGTCTTTGTGAAAAATCAAATAGGGGGGGTCGAACTGAAAGAGCATGAAGTTCAGACACCCTCCTGGCAGATGTAATAGCCACTAGGAATAACGTTTTCCAAGAAAGATATTTCAGGGAACAAGAAACAGCTGGCTCGAAGGGGGGAAGAATCAAGGATGTCAGCACTAAATTTAGATCCCACTGAGGAGGAGGATTCCTGATTGGAGGCTTTAGTAGGAAAATTCCTTTCAAGAAGGCCCTGCAGAGCCTATGGGACATAATATTATGATCTGCTATCCCGACATGAAAATTAGAAATAGCAGCCAACTGAACTCTGACTGTTGAAGAAGAGGAGCCTGCATGAAAAATCTCTGCTAAGAAGTCCAGAACTGCCTGAACAGGGGCAGTAAAAGGATCAATATTTTGGGCCTTAGCCCAATAAGAGAAACGCTTCCATTTGCTTGTGTAAATCCTCCTGGTAGAGGATTTTAGTGAAGTTATTATGATATCTCTAACTGGGTTAGAGATCAAAGGAAGCCTGGCTAAGGAAGGAAGTGGAGCAACCATGCTGTGAGGTTGAGAGAAGGGATTGACCGGTGCAGCTGACCGGATTGGTGAATCAGTAGATCTGGCACTGGGTCCAGATGCCACGGCTGCACCAAAAGGTGACCATGGAGGAACGGAACCAAACTTGTCGAGGCCAGTAAGGGGCAATGAGAATCAATTTGGCTCTCAAAACGGTAGCTTTCTGGATCACCTGAGGGATCAGAGGAAATGGAGGGAAGGCATAAAGAAGTCCCTGGGGCCAATCCTGGGTCAGAGCGCCTCTGGGGATGGCCTGATAGAGGGAAGAGTCTGAAGAATTCTGGACATTTGCTGTTTTGGGGAGTAGCATAAAGATCGCAACATGGACGACCCCATTCCAGAAAAATCTCTTCCGCTATAGATTGCTTGAGAGACCACTCGTGAGGCATGAGGATAGCTCTGCTCAATCTGTCCGCTATAATGTTGGTTTTCCCAGGGATATGCGTTGCTACCAGAAACCGATGAGAGGAGATCGCCCATTGCCAAAGTCTGAGCGCTTCAAGACACAAGGGGTAGGACTTGGTTCCGCCCTGTTTGTTGATATACCAAACTACAGACATGTTGTCTGTGTGGACTGCAATTGTCCCTACGGGAAGAAAGTCGCTGAGGGCTTGCAACGCTAAAAGCACTGCTCTCATCTCCAGGACATTTATGTGCAGATGGTACTCGAACGGTTGCCACGTCCCATGAACCATCCTGCCCTGATAATGACCCCCCCACCCGATCAGGGAGGCATCCGTGGTGACAGTGGCTATCGGGGACGGAGGTACAAAGCACCTGCCTTGGTGAACCTGAGACGATGTGATCCACCAAGCAAGATGTTTTTTGCATGTTTGTGTCACCAGAATCTGGTGACGCATTGGGAGTTGCTGGTATGACCACTGTGTGAACAGCATCCACTGAAGGAGGCGCATGTAGAATCAAGCCAGGGGAAGAAGAGTAATGGCCGCAGCCATGAGACCTAATACCTTTAGAACCATTCTGGCCTGTACCTTCTTGCTGGCCAGAATGATCCTGACATGAGTCTGAATGTCTGAAACTCTTTGTTCTGTAAGGGTAGCTGACATCCGAACAGTGTTTAAGTTTGCCTATGAAGGTAATAGACTGGCAGGGCGATAAGGATGACTTTTCAAGTTGACTGAGATGCCCAAATGAGAACAAAGGTCTATTGTGTAATCCCTGGCTTGTATAAGCTGATGCCTGGTGGTGGCTGACAGGAGCCAGTCGTCGAGATACGGAAACACCTGGAATCCTTGACGTCTCAGGTGAGCTGTGACCACTGCCATGCATTTGGTGAACACTCTGGGGCTGTAGTGAGACCAAAGGGCAGGGCTCTGAACTGGAAATGACTGGACCCCAGCCGAAGCGGAGAAATCTCCTGGAGCGCCTGTGAATTTTGATGTGATAGTACGCATCCTGAAGATCTATTGAGCACATCCAGTTGTCCTTCTGTAAGAAGGGCAGAACTGACTGAAGAGTGACCATTCGAATCTTGTCTTCCTCACAGACTTGTTGAGTCTGCTGAGATCCAATATTGGTCTCCAGTCTCCCGTCTTTTGGGGACCAAAAGAACCTTGAGTAGATTCCGGCTCTGAATGGTCTATTGTAACTGGCTGAATGGCTCTTTTTGCAGTAGTTTTGCGATTTCTAACTCTGCAATGTCCCTTAGACCGGTGGTACATCTGGAAGGGAACTTGAGGGAAGGGACTTTCCTCGAAAGGAATTATGTAACCCTTGGATATGATCGACTGTACCCATCTGTCTTGAGTGAGGGAATGCCAGGCTTCTGGGTACAGTGATAATCTTCCCCGACTGCCTCCAAGGAGGGACAGCCGGGCAACACCTCAGGGATGCTGAAAGGGCTTCTCAGGAAGAGACTCCCTGTTGCCCTGGTTCTTCGACCCCTCTGCCTCTAGAGCGGCGCCTGTTGTTGTTACCCCTCTGCCTCTAGGGGTAAACTGACCACGTGAATCCGGGCGTGACTCCTTGGGATTTACGGAACCACATCTTCCCACCCTTCTGTCCTTTGGGATAAGGCCTAGAAGGGGTGGAAAACGGACTCCAACAGCAGAAAGTCTTGCCGCCCTGCTCACACCTGGTCAAGGTCTCCTTCACCTGAGGGCCAAACAAAGCTGACCCATCAAAGGGAGAATTTGTGAAGGACGCCTTAAAGGATCCGCGAAATCACATAGCCGCATCCAGGCTTGGCGCCTAAGAGCCACACCTGTGCCTGCGGCTCTACTCGCCCATCCGCAGCATAAGATATTAGCCGCATGGAGGAGTTAGCAATGGAATTGAGGGTTCCTAGCTGCGAAGCAATCTTTTCTTGGGCCCCTGCAGCTGTAGGATCCTGAACTACTTCTCCCAGCTCCTTCAGGATATCTCTGGAGTCTGGTGAAGTGACAAAGATAATTCAGCTTAACGATAGCAAAGGTCGCTGAGGAAAACATCCGCTTGCCGCATCTATCCATGGTCCTAGAGTCCTTATTAGGAGGATGGACGGGCACGGAAGGATCTGCAAGTTCCTTTTGGTGGCCGCAGCCACCACCATGGCATCAGCGGGACACCTTTGGTAAGGAATTGTTTGCCACTAGGGGCAGTGATAAATTTAGAAGGCCTCCTAGGGACTGGCTCTACAGAGTCAGGAGCTGTCCACGCCTTCGTGCAATAACCTGCATAAGGGGGTCGAAGGCGGAGACACCCAGGAGGTGGAGGGCCGAGATCCAAACGCCTCTAGGTATACTGACTCATCCTCAGAGGGATTGTTGGTGGGCCAGTTTCCCCTCTGTTTCAGAAGTTCTAGGATGTCTGAGAAGGAGACATCCTCAGAGGGGATCTAGGGATCCCTCTGACTCATCAAAGTCAGTATCCAAGTGACAGACTCAGGGAGTCTACATGCTTCCTCTTACAAGTCCTCTTCCTAGGAGGATCTCCCAAACATCAGGAGAATCCTCGGAAGAGGGGGAAATTCCCAATGGGGAAACCTGAGGCGGAGGATCTCTGGGTCCTGTAGCAAGAGAAGTGGCAGAGATGTCAACAGGTACAATAGAGGGAGGAGCTACGGAAGAGACTGCTGACTGATACCAGTGGCCAGTACACTCTTCATCACCTCGAATGCTCCCTCCCAGGCAGGTCCGAGAGAACCCGCTCCAAGAGCTAGGAACCCAGGGGCCACCGAAAAGGAAGTCTCCGAGGCAGATGTTGGAGCCGAGCTCACCAAGGCCGAGGCTCCAAGGGGAAGAGCGGGCTCGGACAAGGGTCCGATGCCACTCACCCTCGGAGGAGACCATGGAAGCCCGACCACCGAATCCCTCTAAGGAAGAGGAGATAAGAGTAGGGGCTGAAGGGACAGAAGGAGGTATCCGTCCTCCAGCCGTAGCAGTAACCATGCCCGAAGACTCCAACTCCAAACTCTGGGGTAGAGTCAAGGAGGAACAGTAACGGGTGTGGACCAACAGTCGCCTGCTGAGACGGACTGTGTAGCATTTGGGCCAGTACCTGTGACTTGAGCAATCTACTGACCACTCTCTAGGTCATGATCTGACAACCTGGATGACCTTGAAGATCGGCTCCGATGGCTTCGCCCGATAGAAGAGGCGGCCGAGCTGAAAGTATCGGCTCCAAGGAAGGAGACCTCGACCGCTTCCTGGAATGGGCCATCGGAGCCGATACTACTGATCCTGTCGGCACCGATTTCTCGGAGCCAGCAGAACGTCTCGATGTATCGGCTCCAGTACAGCTACCAAGGTAACGGTGTCGGAGCCGATCGAGCCGACACCGATGCCTGTGCCACATGGGTGTCGGAGCCGATCGAGCCGACACCGATGCCCGTGCCACGGGTGTCGGAGCCGATCGAGCCGACACCACAGTGGTCAGCAGATTCGGCACCGATAGCCATCGGCGCCGAAGCTTTGGATCAGAATCGCTCCAGCCGAGCGATCTCGACTCTATACGAAGTCGGAGCCGAGGCCGCAGGCTTAGAAACAGAAGCCTGGGCCTTGGCAGTTTTGGTTGATTTTGTGGAGCCGACTTAGCCGGAGAGCCCTCCGGCTTAAGAAGACCCCTGAGAATCAACTTATTATTCTCCTGCAGGACTCTCTGGCTGAAGGAGTGACAAATAGCACAGGAGTCCTGCAGGTGAAGAGGGCCCAAACAGTACAGGCAAGAAGTGTGACCGTCTGTCAGAGACATCTTCTGACAGCACGAGTCACACTTCTTAAAACCTGAAACCCTCTCCTTAGACATGGTGCCTAAAACACAACACAAACACACACCAGTCAAATTAAATTAAACTAATACCAAGAGGTATTTAGTAAAAAACACCAACACACACACCCTAACAGGGGAAGGGATACGGAAAATTGACTGACTAAAAATTAAAAGAGACAGGGATTTCTGTCAGAAAAAGGTTAAAATTAAAAATAAACTATCAAAAATTAGTTTTAACTAAAAAAGGGGCTTAAATATCACAAATGTGAACTACTTACCAGGAGCTGGTAAAGAGAAGACCTCCCAAGCGGCAAACGAGATCTGGGTACTTCCTGCCTTGCATCATGGGATATGGGGCTGCCTCGAGCTGGTAAAAGGAGTTCTCGAGCTAAAGCAAGTGCCGAGTCGGAGCCGAGGGATCGGCTCCGAACCCATCAAGCAAGAATGAAGGCGAGATTGACAACTTAACATCATCTCTTCTATTGTGCTTTCCCCTACTCAGATTACACTTTTAAATAAAGGGTTGAATTTTGTTCCAAGTTCTGTTGTTCCAGAACATGATTTATTAAATGATGTTAACAGTTTTTGTAGATTACTTAATCTGAAAATATTTTTTTCAGATAAGAATGAGTCTCAAAGATCTACTGAATTTAGATTCAAAAAATCCACTTTTGTGGCTCCAATGAACAAACATGTTTCTATTTTCAGGGAATGTATCATGAAGGAGTTACACTATGCCAATGTATATCAACCACAATTTAATAATTTATGCCATAAGGAAAGACAGGCTTTAATAGATCTTAAAAATAATCATCAGCTAGTCATTACAATGGCTGATAAAGGAGGTGCCATAGTGGTAATGGACTATCAAACATACAATAACGAAGCTCTTCGACAGTTGTCTGACACTAGCTACTACCAACAGCTAAAGTTGGCTCCTACTTTACGTTTCAAGGCTGAGATAGACAAGTTTTTGGAAGTTTCTACTATTCAGGGGGTAATTACGGAAAAGGTAGCTAAGGAATTACAGGTGGAGGAACCTATCCCCCAATACCTATATTTGTTACCTAAAATCCATAAGGATGCAAAAAACCCCCCAGGTAGACCTATTGTTTCTGGGCGTGGTTCTTTAACTGAACCTCTATCCAGCTTCCTTACTGTATATCTAAAGCCATTATTGAAACACATTCGATCACGTATACAGGATACAACTGAGTTTCTTAATATAGTTCAAGATTCACAATTGGAATCCTCGTGGTGGTTGTGTACCCTTGATGTGGCCTCATTGTATACCAGCATACCACATGAATTAGGCATTTTAGCTGTTTCATATTGGCTTTATAAATCAAAATTATATTCTACAGAATTTAATAATTTTTTGACCAAATTGACCGAATTTGTATTAAGTAAAAACATTTTTCATTACAATGGCCAAGTTTATTGGCAGGTCAATGGAACAGCAATGGGGGCGTCCTTTGCCCCCATATATGCCGATTTGTTCATGGGTTACTTTGAGGCCACTTATATATATGATACACATCACAATTCCTTTTTGCCACAGCTTGACATCTGGAGAAGATATCTGGATGATTGTTGGATGGTGTGGCATGGAACTAGGGAACGACTTTCCAATTTTGTGGACTATCTAAATAACAGTTTTGGAATTCGATTTTCAGCTAATATTGAACATGATAGCATTGTGTTTTTGGATGTTTTGGTCACCAGACTTCAGGACCATACTTTAGCTACGTCGGTCTATAGGAAATTTCCTCAGTACAACACTCTGCTACATGCGGACAGTTGTCATCCACGCCACATCATCCACAACATCCCCAAAGCTCAATTTATGAGGATGAAAAGAATATGTTCTTCTCCTGAGGATGGCTCTAATTCTTGTGATGAGCTTGTCAATAGATTTGTTGATCGTGGATATCAAAAAAATAACATTCTTAAATCTTTGAAAACAGTTAACAATTCATCACGTTCTGATTTATTACAATACAAATCCAAACAACAGCTTAAGTCTAAGTCACGGAACAATTCCACTTTGAGGCTAGTTACCACATATGGGGCTAATACTAATCGATTTGTTGATATAATCAATCAACACTGGGACATTTTACTTTCTCATGAAATTCTGAACCGTATATTACCCCAACAGTGTTCTTTTTCTTACCGTAGAGGTAGAAACCTAAATTCTTTTCTAACTCACTACAAGAGACATGGTTCACATAACCCATTACAGACCACTTTGGAGGGAAGAACATTGAAGGGAAGCTTTCCATGTGGTCATTGTTCATTTTGTAAACACATGCCCAAAACTAATGAGTTTTCTAGTAGAAATACATCCCAGGTTTTTGAGATCAGGATGTTTTCCAATTGTAGCTCGGATTGGGCTGTATACTTAGCCACTTGTAACTGCTCCGCATTTTATGTGGGACAGACCTCCAGGCCTGTTAAACTCAGGGTCTGTGAACATATTAGTGCGATTAAAAACAAACGTATGACCAATGCTCTGTATAAACACACCCTTGAACACACTTCTGCTCATTTTACATTTATTATTATAGATAGAATTACTTTACATAGAGGAATAAAAGCAGGATGGCACAAGAAACTCAATGATATGGAATATAAATGGACTACAAGAAACTCAATGATATGGAATATAAATGGACTATCAGGTTAGGGGGTCTTTTTAGACCAGGGTTGAATACATTGGAACCAACCTAGTAGGTTGCACACATATGTCGATTTTCATTTTTCATGTTGCAAATAACCAGGCCATATATATTTTCAATATATTTAATATGGGTGGTCTTATGTGTTTAGAATAAATTACATATTTGAACCTCTTATATATATTGTGCTACATATTTATAATGGCAGGTTATTTGCTTGGGATTACAATTGGTATATTGGTCATAATTATTATACAAATTATTATGTTTGAACATAGGTTTATATTTGTTGAAATTTTTTGTATGACATACATTTATACTTTAATTATATATTTTTTGGATACAAAAATATGTTATGGATTTTTGAACATGTGGGGTGCATTATGTGTATATTTGAAATTAATTGTTACACTGTATTCATTTACAATGGGCAATGTCTCTTTAAGAGAAGGACTATAAGTAAGTCTCAAAATGGTGATGTTTTGTTTTCATGGTTATTTGGCATTGAAAAAGGCTAACATTAGCCGAAACCGGTTTGCTTATTCAGCATGGTTTTGACCATTGCTGATACATGGATTTATTGAAGCAATAAATTATTATCAAGAATTTACATCCTACATGCTGGTCCGTTTTGGTTTATTCAGTTTTTGTTGCTGGTTGGACCGGGCATGCTGATCTCACGTGCGTGATATTTTGGGCTTGGTTGACATTCAATTAACCTGATTCTATTGGCTGAACTTGATTTAATAGTCTGACAGTTGAAAAATACTGAAATGAGTGAATGTCCCTTGTAAAGTGAAATTCTGGAGTCCAATGCAGTCCTGGTGGGGTCATGAGATCCAGCCAAAATTAAATTAACTTTCTCTGGTATGACATGTGAGATCTGTAAAGCTTTACAGCTGTACGTAAGGCACCATCACAGCATCTATGTAAATGTTAGTTGAAAGAGTATACATAAGGCAAGTAGGATGGAGCCCTATAAGGGAAAATGTAACTGTTTGTTTAGGTTTCAGAAGGAAACTTGGAATGGAGTAAAGCAGCCAAATATAGGCAATTCAGAAAATATTAACAGTGTATAAAACAGGATGGAAACGACCACAAAAGGTTGGAAAGGTTAAAGTAATTGGTAGACGTACCAGTGAAATAACAAGTAATTGCAATTATTTCAGCTAGTCCTGAGCACCAAAATGAAAGGCATTTAAAAGTGGAGACAAAAAGCAGTGGCTAGAAACTAAAGAAATGAATAAAGAATTTTAACAGGATAAGGTGATCACCAGAAGGTAAGGTATTTAGTACAGAACAGCTACACCAAAGACAAATGGATCCAAAGTTAAAGAACAACTGCATAAGAGAACTAAAGCATGAGTTCCTCCAAATGCAATAAATTAGTGAAAGCAGAAAACGTAGACACAAAGGAGGATCAACAGGCAAAACGGTCTTGAAAACAATATGCTCCATAAATAGCAGTGTAAAACAACTTGATCAGAAAAGAAATAGGTTATTAGCACACTTTAACAAATTAGCAGCACAAAATCATACACAGAAGCTATGTCTGCATTATTCTGTTACAATGATTATTCTGTTTTGCAGTGCAAAAATACAGAAGCTGACATTTTAATTCTCAACTAACATCTGAAACTGCTACAGAGACGAATATTATGGGGACTGATATTTTAAAAAGAATGCTGCACAGCCTCAGGGACTGCACTCAGAGTAAAAGACACCCATATACTACTACTTGTTTAGTGAATTTTACTATGTATACCTTACTGCTACAACACTACATGGAGTGCTTTCTCCCCAAGCCTCCACCAAAAATGGAATATGGCCGCTCAAAACCTCCCTCTCGGTTGCAAACAAATCTAAAGAGAAAGAACTAGAGTTCTTGAAAATAAGCAACATTTACAGATTTCCTCATTTAATACACTGATTTTAAAACTGCAGGTCTGCAGAAGGATTACACAGGCTGCATATAGCACATTCTCATCAGAAAATGCCAATCTCTGTAGGTCTAGAGCACTGCAGGATGCAGGAAACCATCTCCCTGGCATGACAAGTAAACAGCTTCTAAAATTTAAGTGCAAGTCCTGGAGCGGGTAATTTTGCATGGCTATCGCATATCCATTATAAAAATCCCACCTACACATTCTGCTTGTTTGTGGAGTCAAGTGCATTTTCCAGACATTTACACTGTCCTATTTAACCCAGTAAGAAAATAAAGAATACATTTTAAATGAATCATACAAAGAATTTTTAACTGCAAACATCAGGTAAGCAGAAAATAAAAACAGTGCAAAATCACTGCAGCACAATGTATCCTTGTCAAGCAGACTTTTTTTTTAAAACTAAAAAAGAATTGTGTGTGTAACCATTTGAAAAGTAGAGGAAAATGTATTTAAAAAACTACATATCTTTATTTTAACAGTGCACTTCTACCAAAAAAGAAACTGACTCATCATTCTCTACCCATACGTTGGTATATTTTAAGTAAAGGGTTACAAGAAAGGATTTTAGACACGTGATAACAGATCAGGAAAATTTACTATGCCTAGACTGTTCTGTATTTATAATGCCACATTACAACATAAATAACCAGCCCTTTTCTACAGGGATTACAGTATGCCTGAACTACAGCTCAATTCTGACTCCTCACCACTTCCACTGTGAAGAAATAAATGTGAAAAAAAAAATCCAATTATGCGCCACTCATTCAGATAATAGCAACTAAAGGCTTCCTTACCTTCACCATTCCTCTGAATGCCGTTTTGCTCTTTTGAGCAACTACCCCCAGAACAATTAGCATTTTAAGTTACGTGCACACAAGGTATTTACCATTCTTTTTGATTCTCAGTGAATACATACTCCCAGAATACATATTGCTCCATGTCTTCTGAAACATCATGCGCTCCATTTTATTAGTGGCCCTCTACACAGCATTCATCCTTCCACCTTGAGAGATGTGCAGAAAGTGGGGCAGATTTTAATCTGGCATCCTTAAAATACAGTTAACTCTTCACTCCTAGGGTTTATAATTTGTTCCTACTCTCAGTATGCCATATATCATTTCCTTCACACCAAGCGGAAAAAAAAAAATCATTAAAAATGTTATCTTCTTCATCACTTCCACAGCAAGGAGCCAGCAGTGTGTGGCAATGCTACAGTTCTCTCACCAGGTGACAAAAGAGATCTTTCTAAGAAGGGAAAGAAAAAGCAAATTGTTTTCAGCAGTACTGCCAAGCATCAGTATGTCTTACAGCCTAGCGCCGGTGCCATGCAATACCTTGTTTAATTCTGCCAGCAAAAACTTTGAACATCGGCCCTGCATTCCACATACAAAACGCTGAAACTTTCTTTTTTGTCAATGCATTGCAACCTTTATTCTGCTACCTTTATTCTGCTACCACAACACTTTTACTAAGTTTTCACAGTTGGATGAACAACATCATGGCACCTAGGTCTCATTTAGTTCAGCAAATTACAATACACCATTAGTAAATGCAGTGGCTAGCAAATCAGTTACTTAGAACATGAAAACATTTTCCACAAAGCACAAGGTGACAATATAGTGGCAAAGGAAGACAGCTGAAGTAATGCATTTTCTGAACTTCACACTTTGATGCTACAAGTCATGAGAATACTAATCATCTCGAAGCTTCTCATTTCAAAGGTATAATGATGTAACTGCATGCACTGTTCTGCTTCTGATACACTTAACTGTCATTCAACAAAACCAGAAAACTTGTATCATAAGTCTTTCTGCCATTCTTGTACTGGTTACCTAGCCAATGATTTCAGACATGCCGTTTTGGACTATCACATGGTGACAGATTAAAAAAAAAGGCAAAATGTGCCCCACCACTACATGCAGTTATGAACTTTTTCATTCAGTTTCCTATACAAGCTGCAACATTTACAGAGGTTTTCATTTGGATCTACTCTAGAACATAACAGCACTTTTTACGACTACAATATGGACTTGCTGTAAATATACAATGAACAATAATGCATCTGTACTTGGAACTATTGTGGCTGCACTACCAAAACAAAGTTCAGTTTGCTAAAACTCATATCCTGGGAGCAACAATACTTGCTGTAACAACTCTTACGATGTGCCTGGAAGCAATTCTTGAAGTGTAGGTCTGTACTCCATTCAACTGTTTGGTGCCAAATAAAATTTGATAAAAACATGAGGGGCTTTGGGAGACGGAGTTAAGACCTACAAGAACAACGTAATATGGATTGCAAAGCAAACAGCTGATGTATTATCTGAGCATTTCAGGAGCAATTCCAACATGTCACTTTGGAAAAAGCAATCCAAGGATTTAAACTTCCAAGCATGCTGCACAGTCAAGGATGGAAAAACAGACAGACATGGACTGGCGGATATTCTTGACACAAATTAATATCTGTAGCAGGAAAAGAAGTGGGAGACACCATGACAGCAGAATAGAAGCCAAAGAAAGGAAGATGCAATGCAACAGACAACAAATGTGTTCCCTGCTAAGGGCGATGGGAAATGGTGATCAATACAACAGATGGACAGTATCACATTTACCAGGGTAAATGCCAATGTGTTAATTCATGTGGGCGTACCAAGATGCATTTGCAGGACAGAACAAATGTCCAGTAATGTAGAGCCCATAGTTAACAATGCTAATGATAAAGGTGCACATGTTCAGGGCAGCTGGAAGCTAAGACGACACTGCCCCCAGCCATCTTGCTCTGGTAAGCCCATAGGTCATTACTTCCAACAGTATTATACAGCATAGTAGTAAGCATACTTGTCTCCAGACCACGAATGATACCATTTCATGAAAACTATTTTAATGAACAATTTCATTACAAAAATGTGAAGTACAACATGTAACACAAGGACAGAACATTTTATTGTTTCTTTGGTTTGTACAAATGTTGATGCAGAATCAAAAGAATCATCTCTTCTAAACTTGCCAATGTCCCCCCCACTTCCCAAAAATCTACCTTGTAGAAGTACACTGACTCAGACATCGTATTAAAAGACGAAACGCATACTCTAAGGCCTTCAGCAGAATGAAAAGGATGGTTCTATCCAGTCTGCACAGCAGCAAGGATCTGGACAAATGAAAGTGATATCAAGGTTCAGATAAATGGGCCTGGTATTAGAAGAGTAGATGGGGAAGGCAAGAATGAACAGTTAGAGGGTAGCAGCTTTTCTTTGGTCGGGGGGGTGGGATTAATTGCAGTAGAAGCATTCTGTGGTGGATACGGGGAGTCTAGATCTAGGTGCAGAAAGCAACTATAGTGGTGTATGCAGCATCTCTGGGCAGTGCAAGGTGTGTTTTAGCATGGTTACCATTCGCCCTAGCATTGTGGGCTGGATCTTAGATGAAACAAGTCAGAAAATGAGCACTGCACTTACCTAGTTCACAAATAAATCAAAAAGGCACATGCACGTAAGAGCACAGTACTGTATACACCACCCCAGATGCATGCTGTAGTCTACCTAAAAACAAAAAGATTCCTATTGGATGACAGCTGCAAGATCACAGTTCCCCTTCACTCTGATCTCCTGGAAAATAACCTTCAATAACAAGACTACACCTCTAAAGGAAGAACAGGCCTTCAACAAAATACACTCAAAGCCAACAAGGATGTCAGTCCCCACATCTACCTCGCATCTTCACGTCACCTAAAATTGGATTTTCTTATGCCAAGGTATTTAAGAAGTCACCTCCTAATCATCAATGACCACGGAGGTGAAAACCTGACCACTAGAACCCCTCAGCAGGACAAGGCAGGAGGATGGAGGGAAGTTGTGGTGATGAAATGGCAACTCACATCAATTATGTTAAGTACACAACTTTTGTATCTGGAAATGGGAGTTCAAACTTCACCACTATTACGACAGAGCCTCAAACATAAATGATTGGGGTGGCTTTTTGAATAACCATGACCATGCAGAGCCTAGTCTATATAACAGGTAGGAGACTAGTCTCCAAGGATGCACAGTGGGGAAACTACTAGGAAATAAAACATCTGGGAATTAATAGTGTGAAAGCAGGACATATTAAACATGCTCTGCAGATGAGTTTTTAATTGTGTATAATGTAGCCTGAAGATTATGTCTATAGGAACGAATCACAGCCAGTGTCACAAGCCCTGGTAATCACCGTGTAAAGGACAGTAACAATTATGGGAATAAACAGCAGGGTTAAAAAGGTACAATAAAGACTGAATAAGCTTCATACAAATATTGTCAAATCCAACAGAATGGCAGGAATGAAGCCAGAAAAAGAGTTCTTAAAGGAGAAGGAAGTAAGATTCTATAAATCTCCCTAGTAATGAAATTAGAATCAAGTAACCATAACTGCTACAGCTGCACATGAATAAACTTCAAATAATGCTGCAGTACAACCTTAATTTCCATTGCAATTAAAAACCTGGAATTGAATGCATAATGGGGGCTGGTTCAATTCTCGTCTGGGAAGCCTTGTATGTGGGGTCTGCATGTCCTCCCTTTGTTCACATGGGTTTCAGCTGGGTGCTCCAGTTTCCTCCCACATTCCAAAGACAAGCAGTAGGTGCACTAGATGCTTTAAACCGGTCATAGGTGCGAGTGTACGTGCAAGTATATGGTGTGGAAGAACTACGGTGGCAGGGCTAGCCACCCGGCGGTGAAAACCTTGGCTCTAGATGACTGTCTCTGTTGTAGTGACACCCTGACCTCCATGTGCAAAAATGGGAAAAAGGGGTTGTGGATGGATCAATGGATGGAACTGAATGCTTAATGTGGCTGCTAAGAAAAAGGGTCCTACGATGCGTCTTAAAAGGAGTCATGAAATAATGTAAAGAATGAAATGTACAGCTGCATCTGAAGCATTTACTTGAAAAACTATTCTCCATAGTTCCAGTCATTAGCCAAGTAGTAGAACTAGATGGTTTCTCAGTAGTAGCACTAAAATCTGAACCCCCTGTGACTAGCACTTGCTCTAGAACCTGCTGGAAAGCACTAGGAAGCCTTAAACTGATACAAGCACTCAACTCTCCTCATTAATAAGGAGAAATTAACCATAGGCACTAAACAGCCTATAATTGCAAAGTACCTTGCAAAGGTAAGGGAAAACAGCTCTTGTACTTCACAAAAAAGCACCTAAACATGCATGTCCAAGGGTCAGTTTCCAGTGATTTCTTCTGTCCACCTGGTGAATCTGAGCATAATTGGGCAATGCAGCAACTCCCTTATGTACACAGACAACCCTCTACTACCACCCAACACTGCAACCTGTGAGAGATGCACTTACATAGCCAAACTGGAAACAAAGCTCTCTCCAGCCAAGATTGTGATAGACAGTCAAGAGGAGAAAGTTAACACCTGCACTACACCTCAAGCAACACATAGTCCTTCAAAACCCACACCATCAACACCCACACATAGCAACACTAAACCCACATATGTAGTTAACATTAACCTGCCCAAGCAACTAGGACCTCCGTAGCTGAAACACAAACAAACACCAGTCACAACCAAAGTGACACATAGCTCACAACACCAGTGTGCCACCCAACAGCCCCTAAGGCAAGACAACGTACCCAGCACTTTAGTCATAGGTGACTCTACAATCAGGCACACTGATGTACCACTCACCCGGCTGAGCAAGGAGAAAATTACAGTCAGCTGCCTGTTGGGTGCCAGGATCCGCCACATAATGCATGCACTCAAGTCACTCCACAACAAGTACAAATACGACTCTGTCACTGTCTACGCTGGACTGAATGACTTCAGACTTACCTCCCTGGACTACATGAAAAGAGACATGGAACAGCTCTCAGATCATGTGGCCCAGGCAGGTATGACCCTAGCCCTGAGTAGCATCCTGCCTTTGTCCAGAATGATACCTCAGTATAAGGACAAGGACTTCAACAATTGGCTAAGCTTCTGGTGTCATTCAAAGGGGATCCAGTATCTGTCTGCCTGGGATGACATGCTCAACAAACCACAATGCTTTGCCAGAGATTGTCTGCACCTGTCACCCCTGGGATTCAGGTTACTGGCTAAAGCTCTTGCCACACCTATAGTGCCTTTTTTAGACAAGGTTCAAAGGACAAAACCACCACCGTAACAGATACAAGCATGCAAAATCTGAAGGTAATGCTACTCAATGCGAGAAGTCTAAACATCAAAATACACTCTCTCGAGGCACTCCTAAAAATGGAGAACATCAATATTTGTGCAGTAACTGAGACCTGGTTCAAGGCTCCAGAGAGCACCCTTGCAATACCAGGCTACAACTCTTGCCACACTTTTCAGCCACCAAACTAAGACCGAAACACTAAAGGTGGAGGAGTGTCCATAGTCAACAAGGATATGCACACCTCCAGGCTAGTTGCCCAACACAATGCATTTGAAATTCTTCAGGTGCAACTAACACTACGTAAGACTGCAATCCAAATTGTAGCTTGCTACAGATCCCCCACCATGCCCCAAGATTCTCACTACACCTTTCTAAACATACTGGAAAATATTAAGATACAACCAAACACCCTAATACTGGGTGATTTCAACTACCCTACCATTAACTGGAAAAACTACTTTGGTACCAACACCTTTTCCCAACGGTTCTTGGAATTCATAAATTCCAACAACCTGGATCCATTGCCCCACCAGAGGCTCCAATATCCTAGACCTGGTCATTACCAACATGGGAGATAGATGCTCCACACCAGTGGTCACCCTCTCATTGGTCAGGTCTGGCCATAAGCAAATCACCCTTGACATCCACATCACACCCCCCCCCCCCCCCAGTAAGGAAACCTCCATAAAAAAACTTCTCCAAAGCCAACTTCATGCTACTCAAGTCAGAAGTGACAAACTTCATAACACCCATGAAGACCAGAATTGAAAGTTCGATTGCTGAATCCTACACTAAGACACTGTATGAGCACATCTACTTGTGCATGAATCGTGCCATCCCAAACAGAACCAAGACGCCCTCATCCAAAAAAAGGAAGTAAATCTGGTGGTCCCCTGCCATAAACAAACTATACAACAGAAGGAAGAAACTGTTGCAGAAAAGAGGAAAATCCCAGGATACAAAAAGCTCTTTTACCAGCCTCAGTAAGAAGCCGAGATCCCTCAAAATCCTCCAAAGCTAGTTACGAAAATAAAATTGCCAAAGATTCCAAAGACAACCATAAAGCATTCTATAGTTATGTCAAGAATCTAAATGGCAATGCTGAGATCTGCTCTGAGCTACAACAGAATGTCATTAAATATACTGACCCCAAGGATATTGCCAATATCCTGGCAGATCGATTTAGTGCCAACTTCACCCCCTCAAGGGCCCATCTCAATACCAAAAGATTGCCAAATGCCGGTAATCACGGCCACACAAGTAGAAACCGCACTCTCCAAAGCTAAGAATACAGCATCCATGGGACCAGATGACATCCCGGGCTGTGTACTACATGAACTACAAAATGAACTGGCACCTCACCTAAGTGTCATGTTTAATCATAGCCTCACCTCAGGCTTCATGTCCACTGAGTGGCGAACAGCTTCAGTTATCCCACTCCACAAGGGGGGGGGATCCACCCTTGGATCCCGGGAACTACCGCCCCATCAGTCTGACGAGCCTGATCTGCAAGGGCATGGAAAGCATCATCATGGAACTTATAAACTAACACATTGGCAACCTTCAAACACTGGACCCCACCCAGTTTGGGTTTGTGAAGGGCCGATCTTGTCTCCTGAACCTGATTGACTTCTTTGAATCAGTCTCCAGAGCTGTGGATGAGGGTCAGGCGGTCAACACAGCCTATCTGGACCTCGTCAAGGCCTTCAACACCATCTCCCACTCTGGAATCATAGATAAACTTACTAAGCTGGGCATAAATCCCTACATCACTCAATGGGTTGCCAACTGGCTTACTGACAAGAACCCAGACTGTAAAAATAGCCAACTCCAAATCCAGCTCCAGACATGTGACAAGTGGAGTACCTCAGGGTTCAGTCCTGGAGCTCCTCTGTTTGGCATCTACTTCTCTGAAGTACAGGCCAACACTAAGGGACTCTGGCTAACAAAGTTTGCAGATGACTGCAAACTGGGAGCCATTACTGAATCACCAAATGATGTGGATATTCTACAAAAGGGCCTTATAGAAACAGATGCATAGTGCCAGAGCCATGGGCTCAAGCTTAATGCCAAGAAATGTGTAGTTATACCCTTTGGGAAAAACCATGTACCCATGAATTACCACATAGGTGGCAGTACATTAAACACCGAAAGTGTGATGAGAGACTTGGGGACACAGGTGGACAGTGGTCTCACCTTCAATAACCACATCGCCACAACAGTCAGGAAATCCCTCTATGTGGCACACCTCATCACTAAGGGCTTTTCATCCAGAAAAAAGGAGGTCATTGTCCCACTGTACTCATCCCTCATTAGACCCATTATAGAGTACAATGCCCCATTTGGTATGTACCTCAAGACATCTGCAACAGGTGGAAAAGCTGCAGAAATACCTCACTAAAAGAATCACAGGCTTAAAGCAGATTCCCTTATGCTGACAGTCTAAAAAAACTCCAGCTATACACTGTGGCATATAGTCTACTCAGAGGTGATCTCTGCTTAACATACAGGGCCATATCAAACCCTGAGCTGTTGGATATGCTCCACTTAAAGAAATCCCAATCCCTCAGAGCCACATGCTCCAGGGGTCTAAACCTTGTCATCACAATGAACAAAACATGCTGGAGGGATAGGTTCCTGACCCAGAGACTCCCCATACTCTGGAATAGACTGCCCATACATGTCAAACAGAGCGCCTCATGGGCCCGCTTCAAAAGGAACGTTAACGATTGGATGGGAGATAGGAAATTCACCCGAGGGATCATGTCAGTCGCCCCGCTAGACAGAGGTGCAGGGAAGTAAATATTGTGGGAAGAAATATCCAGGGAATTGTTATGGCTAGGCTTGCATAGGCTCTAGGGCCGATAGCCAGTACCAACCTATGAACCTATCAAAGGTCTATCTTGTAGAGGATACTATATTCAAACTCAACAACTGATTAATCAAGTGAGGTGCAACGATACTGATATTTTCTCAGGAGCAAGAGATTTCTAAACTGAGCTAAGCATAGTCTTACTGTGGATACTAAGCTGTTATGGCAATTATAAAAACTCTTGCATCTGAAAACCAAGAATGCAGGAAAATGGATGGCTGAAAATCTCCTCTTAAGAGTAATCTGGCCAGGCATAAAGGCTGTGCCTGACCGGACTTGGCAACAGGAAGAAGAGAAGCTCCAAATACAGACTCCAAATAATATACAATGAATTCCCCAAAGGCAAAAATAAGTCAACCTAAGAAATTATCAAACCAAAGGGACCATCTATAAGAGATATTAAGGCAATAAAAGATCTGGACAGACTAAATTGCTGTCATAATTATTTCAGACACACAATTATATGTACAGACATACATACACTCATACATTTACATGCATATACATAGGCATGCACTAGATACAGCATCAGCAGAGTCTTACGGACATTTCTGTTTGGTTATCTGAAAAAACAGAGGCTACTGGAAAATTTAAAGATGTCTTAATCTCTAAGACAGGGAAGTTTCCAGTTAACTTCCTCTTGTATTCAAAAGAAACCAGCAGTAATTTTGACATTAGCCACACAATTCATAAATCTTAAGGCTAAAGAAGAAAAATATACATTCTTCTTAAATTTATCAAAAATGTTCCCATATTTATCAAAATAAAAAGGGTTAATATTCACAAGATGTTGTGCAAAATATAGAAAAAATAACTGCAGGGTCTGACTTTTGACTTGAAAATAGGACTTTGTGGGCCTGGAGGCTTCACATAACCCATCAGACTTCATTGGGATAGGAGGTTGACATTCTATTATGCATGTAAAAGACAGAAGGACCAACAGGAGGAGAAGGAAAATCCAGATGCAACAAGTAATATCATCCTTGATGGGTTACTGGAATTGCCTTCCATCTACAGTTCTAAAGAAAGATCACTCTTCACGGGAAGAATCATAGGTTCATACTAGGCTATCTGCCCTAGGGCATTTACAAGCCTAGCCAGAGTGTATTTGGCTTTTGCCACCCATTTTAAATGAATTTTGCTATGCCCTTTTTCGAGGTTAGTATACTGTGCCTCTGTCTAACAGTGACACAGAAGTGGTACCCGGGAGTCAATGAGGGACTCTGCCTAACCTGGACTGGGATTTTATTCCAGAGTGAAGGGAGCCTCTGGGTTATGAATATGCCCCTTCACATAACCCATCAGACTTCATTGGGATAGGATTCTGTAGAAACTTTATTCAGAATCAAATTCTAATTCCTGTTATACAGGCACTGGAGAAAAACAATCATGGCAAAATCAGGAGGTGCATCACTCAGCAGAATAAAAGCACTCGCAAACTAAACTCAGAGGACAAAGTCTATCAAAGCCAAATCTGAGGTAAATTTGGCATCCCTGGCCAACAACAAAAACAAGGCATCATTTAGCTGTATCCATAACCTCAAAGGCAATAAACAATTGTGGGCAGAGCTCATTGTTATTGTTAATGGAGTCACCTACATTGAGCCAGAAGATACAGCAAACCTACTGGCAGACAAATTTAGCTGTAACTTTACCCATCTCTCCTCCTCAACCTCCCCTCAGGAAATACCATTACTCCTCCTACTATTACTAGGGAACAGATCCTCAATGATGTGTCTAAGGCCAAGAAGACTGCATCAATGGGCCCAGTTTCCTTGGATGCCTTCTAAATAGCATGAAACATAACCTATTAGATCCTCTAAAGTCACTAAATCACAGCCTCCAAAAACTTTGTCTCTCACAAATGAGAAAGTACAGTTGTGTACACTTACATAAATGTAGATGTTCGAGTGTATTCACCATTGCAGTCATCACACTTGGATTATCTGCCTGCATGTAGCCCTCAGTTGGCCTGAATACCAGAGATGTGGTATTTCTGTGTCGGTTGCTGTAACTTCAGTACTGACATCAGGTTGTCAGGGGTATAAAAACAAGCAGCTGACACCATTACATCACTTTTTCTTGCCCCAAATGTCAGGAGCCCCCCAAATAGGGAGCAAAGTTATGGTGGGAAAAACACCACCAGAAAAAAGTAAATACCAATAACCCAATAAGGGGCGAGTAATAGACCGAGAGGAGAGAGAGAGACACACACAAGGGAGTTGGAGGGTGGGAAACCAGTTCTGCAACAGTTAATAAACTCAAAAATCTAAATTTATGTAAGTGTACACAACTGTACCATGTCCTTCATGTTTCACTGTTGCAGTCATCACACTTGGGTTGATTGCCAAAGCTGAAGAAAGGGTGGAGGCAGTCAAGAAGAGTTGGGGCTGACTAGTATGCCCTGCAGGACTGCTGTTGCAAAACCTGCCCTGGATTTGGAAAATATATGTAGGTGGTAATGCTTGGTGAAGGTGTGTACAAAACTCCAGGTAGCAGCTTCCAGAATGTCCCTGGTAGGGACTCCCCTGAAGAATGCTGTAGAGGGAGAAGTTGCCCTAATGGAATGCATTTGGACCCCCGATGGGTTGGTTTCCCATTGTGTTTGTAGCAGAAATGGATACAATGTGCTATCCATTTGGAAATTGTTTGTTTTGAAATGGCCTTGCCCTCTTCCCCTGGTGCAAAACTGACTGGTAACTGTTCAGATTTCCTGAAGGCTTTAGTCCTATCAAGGTAGAATCTGAGCTGCCTGTGCATATCCAAGGAGTGCAGGATCCTTTCCCCTTTATTTTGAGGATTAGGGAAGAAGGTTGGCAAATGGATAGATTGGTTGAGGGCCACACTGGACACCACTTTTGGCATAAAGGAAGGGTTAGTCTTGAGGGAGAACCTGTCAGCATTAAAAATAATGAAGGGTTCCACAGCCATAAGTGCTTGCAGTTTAGACACTCTTCTAGATGAAGTGATGGCCAGAAGCAAGGCTGTTTTCCAAGAGAGGAATTTTAACTCTGCTGATGCTGCAGGCTCAAAGGGGGGTAGCATGAGCTTTTCCAGTGCAAAGTTAGGGTCTCAACCAGGGGTGAGTGCTCTTCCTGGTGGCCTTAGGTTGTTTGCCCCTCTCAGGAACTGCTTGATGAGAGGGTGAGAGAAGAGAGGTGGCTCAATGTTGTAATGAGCCGAGATGGCAGAGGCATGGATCTTAATGGAGAAGGATAGGCCCCTGTGGAGTAGATCTGCTAGGTAATCCTGGATTAGAGGTAAGGAGGGCAGTGCTGTGTCCTCTCCTTTAGACTGAATCCAGGAACAATACCTTTTCCACTTATCAGCATAGGATTTTCTTGTACTGGGTCTTCTGGCTTCAAGAATGGCATCCAGCACCTGCTTGCTTAGGCTGGTCACTGTGGGAGAATTCAAGGAATAAGCCAAGCTGCAAGATTCAGGGTTTGCAGTTGCAGATACAGGATCTGTCCCTCCTGCTGGGTGAGGAGGGTTGGGATCTGGGGTAGGTGCCAGGGTGGCACCGGTGACAGGCTGTGCAGTAGTGGTTACCAGTGCTGGCATGGCCAGTCCAGGGCAATCAGGATTGCCCTTGGTTTGTCCTGTCTTATCTTGAGTAACATTCTTGTGAGAAGAGGCAGAGGGGGAAATGCACAGACTGAGAGGTTTACCCACTGGAAGGATAGGGCATCCACTTTCCAGGCCCTGGTGTGAGGTGTCCTGCTGCAGAATTTGCTGAGCTGGTGATTGTAGGGGGGGGGCAAAAAGGTCTATCTCTGGGGTCCCCCATTTCAGGTTTAGAAGGCTGAAGGTGCTGGGGTCTAATTGCCACTCATGTGGGTCTAGTAGATTTCTGCGTAAGTCATCTGCCAGAGAGTTTTGTTTGCCTAACGGGAATTGAGCTTGCATATGAATGTGGATGTCCAAGGCCGTGTTCCACAGGGCCATGGCTAGCCTGCAGAGTGGGTAAGAGTGGGTTCCCCCCTGCTTGTTGATGTACCACATAACTGTGGTGTTGTCTGTTTTTATTAGCAGGGGTCCTGCTGAGAGTAGTGATTTGAAAGCTGTCAGAGCATGCTGAACAGCTAGCATCTCTTTTTGGTTGATGTGCAGATGAATTTGACTTGGGCTCCAGTGGCCCTGAATGCACTTGTCCAGATGTGCCCCCCAGGCATAGTCTGATACATCTGTTAGTATCTGGGTGGCATGGGGTTGAGTAAAGGGAAGTCCCTTGTTGTGGTTGCATGCTGCTGCCCACCAAAGAAACTCTGAGGTATGATGGGTATGACGGTTTCCAGATCCTGAGAATGTTGGCACCAAAAGACTTTTTAAGTAACACTGAAGTTTCTTCATATGCAGTCTGGCATATCGAATTAGCAGAATGCAAGAGGCCATGAACCCTAGGGCCTGCAGGATTTTCCTTGCAGATAGCTGGGTTCTGGTGGTGGCCATTTGAGTGAAGTAGCCTGTCAGATAGGCTTGCTTTTCTGCACTAAGGAATGTCATCTGGGATGCTGTGTCTAGGCTTGCTCCCAGGAATACAATCTTTTGACTGGGGACTAGTTTTGATTTCTTTTCGGTGATAGTGTACCCCAGGGAGGTTAGAAGGTTCTTTACAAATGTCAGGTGCTGCAACAGCTTTTCCTGACTGTCTGCCTGAATCAGGCAATCGTACATGTACGGGTAAATTTGAATCTTTCGCTGTCTGCAATAGGCAATGACTGGAGCCAAGCATTTTGTGAAGACTCTGGGAGCAGTGGATAAGCCAAAGGGAAGTGCGGAGAACTGATGATGCACAGATCCTGCCCTGAAATGTAGGCATTTTCTGCATGAGTCCCTGGTAGGGATGTGTAGACAGGCTTCTTTTAGGTCTAGGGTGGCTAACCAGGCATCTTTGGACAGCATAGGAAGCTGCTGCTGAAGAAGGGTGAGCATTTTGAATTTTAGTACCACCAGGAAGGTATGCAGAATGGAAAGATCTAGGATTGGGTGCCAAGTGCTCTCTTTTCTGGGTACCAAAAAAAAGTCTGGAATAAAACCCTTGACCTACTTGTTCTGCAGGAACAGGTTGAATTGCCCATAGGGAGAGCAGGGATTGAACTTGGTTTTGTGCCTCTGCCCACTGGTTTGGAGGAAGGTCTGGGAACCTTTTTGGGGTTGGCAGTGAGTGGAAGTAAAATTTGTACCCCTGGGATACAATGTTGAGGACCCATCGGTCTTTGGTGGTGGAGGTCCAGTTTTTTGCATGATGGGCAAGATTTCCTCCTAGGGGCACGAGCAATTGGGCAGAGGTGAGAAGTGGAGTTGAGAAGTCATTGTGAATTCTTTCCGTAAGGGGTGGCTAAGCACTTCCTGCTTTTGAAGTGGAGGCACTCCATTGCTTAGATCTCTACAGACCCCTGAGACTGTAATCTGGGGAGTCTGTTTCCCCTGGGTCTAGTCTGAGATGCCCTTGAGGGGGTTGGATAGGCTCAATGTTTCAAGGGGCAATGCTTACTGAATCTTGGAGGCTGCACTTGCAAAAAAATCTTTCACTGCCTGCATAGACTTAGCTTTTTCTTCCATCTTTTTTAGAACCTCTTCTGCTTTGGTACCAAACAGATTGTCCTTGTTCAAAGGAGCGTCTACTGATTTTGATTTGACATGGTCTGGCAAGGTCTGTTCCTTAAGCCAAGCATGCCTTCTCCGTACAGAACCAGTGACTGCTGCCCTGCAAGAAGCTTCTAGGGAGCCAAAGCCACATTACAAGGTATGCTTGCTGACTTGGCTTGCATAATGCATAAGCTCTTGTAATTCTTTATTTTCTACACAGTCTGTAAAGGTAGATAATTTTTGCTTAATAAGTTCCATAATATGCTGGTGGTATTTTAGCATGTGAAACTGGCAATTCAATGCCCTAATGGCGAGAGTTGCAGAGGTGTATACTTTTTTACCCCATCTGTCTAAAGCTCAGGAATCCCTGTCCGAAGGGGTGGGATTCTTAGCTATAGTTGCTTTTATACCTTTAGGTCCCTGGGAAATGACCTCTGGGTCAGCAGTAGGATTTCTGAAAAGAAATTTGTGAGAGTCAGGGACTCTGTAGTACCCATCTGGTTTCCTTGGAGCAGGGGGTAAAGTATCAGGAGTTAGACTGGATTCCATAAAGACATCATCCACAACATCCAGAACAGGAGGGACTGATAAGGGTCTATGTTGAGGTAAATCTAAAAACTGTCCGACTCTCTTTTTGGACTCAGGATAATCCTGGCATTCCCAGTGGAAATGCTCTCTTAAAGTATGAAGGGTTTCACCAAAAGAAAAATGCTCTGGAGGGGAAGCAGAGGGAATGGATTCCTCTGCATCTGAATCCTCATAAGCAGATAAAGGCATGTCTTCATAATCAGAAAACTCAGAGTCGTCGGAGTCTTGATCAGTTAAAGCTGCTAAGGACAGGTCTCTTTCTCTTAGCAGGGGAAGGCTGGCTTCCCCTAATCAGCATAATCAGGTCTTCTGCCATTTTAAGCATTTGATTTTGTGGCAAGAAAGTAGGTGCTTGAGTTTGGGTCATTGGTTTTTTAGGTGTAGCTCGTACTCTTGGCCTTAGAAACTCAGTAGTTTTAGACAGAACTGAAGACACAAAAGAAGTCATTGGTTTGTGTCGAATATCGGCAATGCGAAGAACTTCCTCTGAAGCCGGTGCCTGCACAGCGGCTCCGAACCCATCCAAGGTAGAGACATCTGCAGGTTCTGTAGTCAGAGTCTCGCAGCATACCGGACTCCGAACGGGTCTCGGTAGCACCCTGCAAATCCCTAGAAGTGGGCATCAGGGGCTGAGAAAGCTCCTCACTGAGTACCGGCGAACTGTTGACAAGCTTAACGGAAGCATCGTCGGTAGTTTTGGACCTGTGCAGTCTGTCTCTGTCTTTATCCTTACGTTTTTTTCAGAAGATTGGTAGTAGGATGGCTTGCCAAAGCCATTTCGGAATATGGAGATCGAAAGTACTTGGCAACAACAAGGGCCCGACAACTAATAGCTTGGGCATTGAACAAGGCACAAAACCGAAAGCAAGGTATGTTGTGGTCTGGGCCTAAACAGGTGACTCAGTAAGAATGGAAGTCTCAGTGTGGCATTTTCTTTCCACAGGCGAGACAATTGTTAACTTTTTCTGACATCGGTTAGAGCAAGAAAAAAAGTATCCCCAACAGGGTGCTTAGCTTTATAAGACTTCATGATGATTCAATTTAGAAAGGAAAACTCAGGAAGCGGCCGACCGGCACTCGTGTGAACTGCTTCTGCTTCAGGCTCCCTGGCAAGAAAGACTGATGTAATGGCATCGGCTGCCTGTTTTTATACCCCTGATGACCTGACGTCAGTACTGAAGCGACAGCAGCCGACACAGAAATACTACGTGTCTGGTATTTGGGGTGACTGAGGCATACCTGCAGGCAGATAACCCAAGTGTGATGACTGCAACAGTGAAACACGAGGAACATCAGCAAGAGTCATCCCTATGCACACAAAGGTGGGCCCTTCTACAGACCCATAATCCTCACTAGTCTCATATGCAAAGCCATGGAAAGAATTATCAAGGAAATTATGAATGACGATATAGGAAACCTCCAAACACTGGACCCAACCCAATTTGATTTTATCAAGGGCAGATCATACCTACTCAACCATGTGGACCTCTTTGAGAAGGTCACCAAAGCAATTGATGACGGCAAAAAGGTTCATACTGCCTACTTTGACCTGGCCAATGCATATGACACAATACCTCACTCGGGCATTGTTAAACTCAAGACTTTAGGTGTAAACCCTTATGTCACCTGGTGGACAGCCAAGTGACTCACATACAGGATCCAGGAAGTGAATTAGAGAGTCCACCTCTACAAAGTGGCCAGCCACTAGCAGAGTCCCTCAGAGACTGGTCCTGAGACTGCTCCTCTCTCACATTTATTTCTCTTAAGTCTAGGCCAATGTTAAGGTTCTACGGCTGATAAAATGCACAGAAATTTGCAAATTAGAAGTAGTCATAGAATCTCCCGCCAACTCTCATGTTATTTGTCTGCGTCATCCTTTCCTGGAGAACTTGTGTCACAGCCATGGGCTAAAACTAGATGCCAGGAAATGCATAATAGGATCTTTCAGTAAGTCACCCATTCCAGGTAACTATCCTATTAAACACACCCTTAAGAGTCAACCCAGTAGTTAGGGATTTGATGACACAGTCAGTAACCTAGCCTTTCACCATTACCTGTCTACAGTAGTGAGTAAATCATTCTATATTGTGCAATTTATAAGCAAAGGTATGGCTTCTAGGGCCAAGGAGCTTATTATTCCACTCCATTCAGCATTCATCACACCTATCAATGAGTACAATCCCACTTTGGTATGTACCAAACTGGGCACATCCAACAACGGGAATGTCCACAGAGGTTCCTCACTAAAAGAACACAAGGCGTAATATGTCCAATGCAGACTACCTCAAAACCCTTTCCCTGTATTCTGTCTCCTACAGGCTGTTTAGGGAAGAACTATGTCTGGCATACAAGGCATTGCCAGACCCAACAGTCATGGACCTCCTGCACATCAGCACAACAAACAGCATCAGAATTACCCATTCTAAAGGTTCTTAAACCTTGCTTGTGATATAAATAGGACCTGCTGGACAGACAGGTATGTATCACTCAGACTACCCCTTCTCTGGGACAGTATCCCCCATCCATGTGAAGCAACTGGATGGGGAATAGGAAATTCATCTCTGGTTTGACACCCATATCTCTAATGGAAACAGGCAACTTGTTAATGGTTCACCTCCCAAGCTTCTTATCAGGGGTACCAGAAAGTGTCAGAGATTTCGTATGCAGGGCTAAGTTTAAAAAAGGCTCCAGTGGTTGTTAACCTAGTAGACACCTATGAACCATTCTAAATCCTGTCCTTCAGACTGAGAATTATTAGAAGAAAGAAAAGGAAATTGCCGTTTTAAAATTCTGTGAAAAATCAGAATTTAAAGAAAAAAGGCATGAAGTAAGCTCCTAGCAGAATCATGCCTATTTTTCCTGTTCATCCTGTGTGAAACAGGAAAAGATGTATGCCTAACTTTGTATTTTCTTTTCTTATGAGACTCCCTAGGGAAAAAAAACACACCAAAGATTGGACTCTTCCCTAGGAAATGGGTCCTAAGCATTGTCAAAAATGTTATCTCCTTTATTCAAAAGAAGACATTCCAACACAAGCAGAGGACGTGCTCATCTCCTGGTCTTTAATGGTTTCTTCAGGAGCAATGCCAGAGGAATGGGGAGAAAATGATGAGCAGTCCAAGGTACTTGATTTGTCCACAGCAAACAGAGTCTCTTATCAGTGGCTGAAGCAGTGAGGAAACCAGCTTGATGACCCAAGAGTGACCTGATAGGAATTTTAAAGTTGAGAGGTACCATTTTTACCAACAATCCACACAATTTCATTCCCAGCCCCTCCCTTAAATTTTCATAACTTTGTTTTTGTTTCATTTCACAAAAGAGCGATTTTAAATAATTTCCCCCCCAGACAGGTAAACCTGACAAAAGTTAACAAATGTGAGGTAAAATTTGTGCGACAACCACTGAAACTAAACTCCTAGCCTAAATAAACATTTTTCTAAAGAAAAATTTAACTTTTCCTCCGAAATTTTGATAATGTGGAAGGCTTTTTTGCAGAGGGGTACTTATCTGCCCAGCACTGATAAAGCACTACTAACCAAGTGTTGATCACTCAAAACCTGCAGGGAAAGTGCTCTTCAACAACAAGAAAGAGATGAAGGTTTGGCACCATAACCACTGACTTTATACTGCTCTCCTCAAATTGTACAATGGTTAGGGAGTGTGGAAGGTGCCCTAAAGCTTTAGATTTCTAAATGGTTGTCATACCTCTTGTAGGATACAATCCATACAGCTTAGGCTACTACAACATTGCTCCAATGAGTGACATCACTCTGTGCTCCCTCTGTTAGCTGTAGAAAGTTGCTTGTTACATTTATAGCAAGCAGTTTTCTACAGCTTAAAGATTTTTGCTAGGTCCTCAAATACAACAGGACCTTTTTTTCATCTTTTTCATTCCTCAAATACAAGAGGACCTTTTTGTTTTTTTTTTTTTTTTGGGGGGGGGGGCTCACAACTTAAAGTTGAGGGGGGGTGCCAGACCAGGAAAAGGCCCAGTGCTAGCTACACCACAGGTTCAACACTGAAGGAAAACCTTCATCACTCCAAGTTATTCTGAAGGAAAAACAGGAAAAATGTCAAGCACTAACAAAAGACCCTAAGATAATAACAAGAAGTTAAGGAGAAAGTGGAACTTCCTGCCTAAAGACAAATGCTATTTGCAAACAATCAGCAAAAGTACAGTAGATACCTGCAGTAATTTACGACAACGCAGAAAGGGCTCTGAAACAAACCAAACAAGTATTCTAAGATGTCATGAGCATGAATGTAGCATAAAAATGTCAGAGAACACCTCAGTCACTCACTCTCTCTACTTTTACTGTCTGAATAATAGAAAAGTCAGTAAAGAGAGAGTTAGAAATACATGTTAAAGACCGCAAATCCAACAACATGCTTGGAAGTAAGACTTAAGGCCTCCAAAGTGTGCAAGACCTGAAGACTGCACGTACATCATACGTGTAGGCCTACTACTATACATACATCATACGCATAGCATTAGGCCTTCAGGGTAAGCAATACTGACACCAACAATAAGGTTGTTCTAGCAAGGCAAAGATCAGATCTTACAGACTGCCTCACATTCCTCAGAGGGCATAAGGAAAAGACTCACCCGACACAAATACTGGTAAGCACCTAAGGTAGTGAAAATCATCTTAAATTTGACAGAGTGCACCACTTTGAGCCTGCAGTCTTATACTCTAATTAGTCCACGTAAAGGAAGAGAATTAATGGAAAAACAGTATATAGACAAAAGGGGAATTACAGGGATGCATGTAAAGCTGGATAAACTGAAGACTGACCCGCAGCACACGCAAGTGGTCCTACATTAAATGCATCTTGGAAGAGTAATCTGCTAGGCAACAATTTACTAAGCTAACACCAGATACAAGGAGAGGCTTGTCCTCGGACAAGCTTTAAATGTAAAATCAATTTAATATTTTGCCTCACACAAACATATTTAGTTTTAGACACCAACTTTGAAGGCAAAGCCAACTCCAGGTTTCATAGCTCTCAACACAGATCCTGCATTGCCACAAAGTTTCAAACTAACTTGTGCGCTTCATTCTAATACTGTTCTGGAAAACAACCAACAAAGCCAGGATACAGGCCTGTCAATACCCCTATCCTTGAAAGCTTACTCTGCTCAGATAAAACTCATCCTCTGCTCTTAACAGCACTTATCCATTCCAGCAATAGGGTAAGAATCCCACAAGCATAAAAATCTAACAGCTTGAGCTACTATGAGGAAATATGGTTCTCATTTTAATCAGTCAAAAATTTTAAAGACACTGCCGAACTAGAATATTATGCTGAAAAATGCAAAGTATTTTATAGTAGTGTCATTCACACTGTGATCTGCAGCATCGTTTTAATAGTCCTTGTTGGCTGATGTAAAAATTACTCTACAATTCCAATGGCAACATAGCATTACCCATCAGCTAGCTTCACTTACTGCCTGTTGCATATAGGATTAACACTAAAAAGCGCAACTGGTTTGGTTCATCTGCGAGTCAGTCAAGAAAAATGCCTTAAGGAATGCTGGACTTTTGTTACCCCAGAAAGAATGAGTCAGAGTACAGCTGGACTACGACTGTAATTTAATGAAAGCCACAGTACTCAAAATATAAATCATGCAACAGACAAAGCAAGACTAACTGTAAGGTGGATAGCCCCTAGAGAAACCTGAGACAGATTATAAAACAATGATTTCAGAGGATGAGTGATAGTTACTGCCCTAAAATCTTTGAACTATGAAATGGAACAGTAGAATGTTGCGGTGTAGCTCCTAATACTTGCAGGGCAAGTCCTGCAAATCCGATGTAACTTAAGTAAACTGACTGGAGAATAAAAGTTAAAGGAGGGATGGGAGGTGATCTAGAACAAACAAAAATAAATAAAAATACAATGAATGTGTGTTTCTTTACTAATCATGGCTTTAAAAAAGAATGATTAATTACTGCACTGAATATACTGTTCATATGATATTACCTTTCAAATATTTAGAAACTCTTTTGAATTTCAGCAATGAATGCACGGCGTGTCACATGGTGAAGGGCACTTTGTAAATCAGGCTAAACTCGATACATATGAATTACAAGTTCCATAAGAAAACTAGGGCATGAAACAGCTATTAGTTTACAAATAGGACACTGCAAGCTACAGTATTTTAAGCTTTATATGTTTATGTTTTTCTTTCGGCTTTTCTCGGTTAGGGGTCGCCACAGCGAAACTCCGGTCCGCTAATGACTGGCAGTCGATTTTTATGGTGCTGAGGTGACAGCCCGATGCCCAACCTTCAACAAAGGCATGCCTATTCACGCTTGTCTTTCGAACGCCACTCGACCGTGGGGAGGACATGCAGACTCCACACAGAAGGCGCTCCAGCAGAGAACCAAATGGGAGAACCTCTTGTTGTGAGGCAACGCTACTGCTGCACCACCGCGGCTTAAGCTTTATATGTTTATATGCTTCTAAATAGCATCATGCAACTACGTGCCAGAGAACTTCAGCCAGAGAACTTCAGTACAACAAACTGAACTCTGGCATATCTGCAGCACACCTGTGTCTATTCTAGTTCTATACAGCTGATTTGCTGTTCTTGACAGGGCTAATAGACAAATCGAGCATTATGCTATGGTCCTATGGGCATCATGTTAATGGAACTTCAGCTTTCCAGTTTACTCTCTTTCATTCCATTAAGGTATGAAAATGAAAACCTTTTCAGATTTTGTTCTTAAAATTGTTTAAAAAGAGGAAAACACTGACATCACTTCACTGGTTTTCTGTTATTAAAGCCGATTGTGTTTGCATCATACTAGTAACTAAATAAAAAATGGCAGTTTTCAAATAACTTAACAGCTTGATTACCACCCCCCCCAAAATACACACACACACACACACACACACGCACACGCGCTCAAAAGCTTCCCTGTTAACACCCAATCAGCCAAGTGATTCTGCAGGGATGAAGGAAGAGCTTGCCCAAGCTATACAAGAGCCCCACAGCCCATTCATTCCTGCATGAGAATCCCTTTTGGTTCAACAGTTCCTCAGCTGCAAGAGTGAGGTAAATAGGGCAACAGCTAGCTTGTTGGTCCTGCAGAGCAGTCGACTGCCTCCCAATCAGCAGTCACAGAGCTTCATGATTGCTGCCCTCCAAGCAGATATAGGCTCACAGGTAAAACTGAAATATGCCAGAGCCAGCTTTTATGTCCATAAATTGCAGGTTGTGGGAGCTCATGCTCATCCTCCCTGGCCAGCTCCTACAGGCAACTGCTGCTGCTGAATAAATTTTGGTTACCTGCAGTCTAGTTAGGGGTTTATTCTTCTATGTTGCAGATGAATTATTCCTGACCACATTACTGGTGCATAACAATAATAAGTTCAACAGTGTGAGCTCTAAAATATCGTAGGATATACATGGATAGGTTCAGTAAGCTGCTCTTTAACAATCAAGTAGGATAGGCATCCACTGATTGCTCTCATGAGAGCAGGGGCAGCTGAACCCAGCAGACACTGCTCAACAAGACATTAGGTGGAGACCAGGGTACAAACATGTCACAACATGAAGGGGCTTGCAACATTTTTAGCTGACCACATAAATGTCTCTGAGAAAGAACTAAAAGGATAACATCATCTATTTCTGGCAAATTCCAACACCTCCAGGAAAACAGTATGAATTTGCACTTTTCAGCACTACTTCTAAAGTTACACCCTATTCACAGCTTACTGAATACATAAAGGATTACAGAAAGCCCTCCATTTATGTTGGGGAATACCACTGGCTCAACAACTGAGAAGGGAGAAATATGTACCCAAAAAATGCCAGGGTCCGTGGCATCCAGAGATAAAGCCCTGAATACAATCCAGATGACAGAGTTTAAACAGTGGTGTGCACACTGCAAAAACTCAACAGGGTGGGGCATTAAAGGACATGTGTTATGCCATTCTGGGGGGTGGGAGGGTGAAATGGATTCCATCAGCCAAATACTAACATGCATTCAGCAAATCACAAGCCTAGAACATGGGCTTGGTAATCAAGAAAGAATAGTTGTGTAAAATCTTACCATAACCATAGATGTCCTTCTCTTCCATGTTGCAATATTCATAACATGAGGGAGATTCCTTGCCTAGGCAACCCGAACATCTATCCAGTTTACCAAAGACTTGAGCTACTGCTAAGACATGCGACGCTGCACACAGAACAGCCGAAGTCGGCCATAAAAGTGACATCTGCACGTACCATCCTCAGAACTGAATGTCTGAGTCAGAATATCAATCCAAGGATAAGAGGCAATTAGGTAATATCCAAAGAAGAGCACAAAGCAAGGGGGAAGGAAGGTGAGATAGAATGTTGGAAAATGGAAGAGAAGGACATATATGGTTATGGTAAAATTTTACACAACTCTTTATGTCCTTCTATTCCCATGTTGCAGCATTCATAACATGAGGGAGAACACTACAGCTCATGAGTGGGAAAGGGTGGGTATGAGCACATGGTTCATAGGTAGGTACTAGGCTATCGGCCCTGGGGTCTATACAAGCCCAGCCAAAAAGGTACCCTGGCTTTTGCCACCCAAGAAAATTATTTTCCTGTGCCACTGTCGGGCAGAGCCACAGAGGTGATCCCTGGGGTGAATTTCCTATTTCCCATCCAATCATCAAGATTTTTCTTGAAGAGTGCTAATGAAGACCTTTGTCTGATATAGATAGGTAGTTTATTCCAGAGTATGGGAAGTCTCTGGGACAGGAATCTATCCCTCCGGCATGTTCTATTTATTGGTTTATTGTGGTGACAAGATTTAGGTCCCTAGAGCATGTAGCTCAGAGGGATTGGAATTTCTTTAAGTGGAGCATGTCCAATAGCTCTGGGTTTGACATAGCTTTGTATGTTAGGCAGAGATGACCTCTGAGTAGGCGATATGCGATGGAGTAAAGCTGGAGTTTTTTTGAGACGGCCTGTGTAGGGCATCTGTTTGAGGCCGGTAATCCTCTTTGTGAGGTATTTCTGCGGCCTTTCCAGTTGTTGTAGATGGCTTGTGAGGTAATACCAAAAGGGGCGTTGTACTCTATAATGGATCTAATGAGTGATGAGTAGAGGGGAACAATGACCTCTTTTTTTCTGGATGAGAAACCTTTTGTGATGAGGTGTGCCAAGTAGAAGGATTTCCTGACTACTGTGGCGATGTGATCATCAAAGGAGAGACTACTGTCCACCTGTGTCCCAAGGTCTCTTATCACACTTTCGGTGTTAAGTATACTACCTCCTATGTTGTAGTTCATGGGTACAGAGTTTTTACCAAAGGGGATGACAATACACTTTTTAGCATTGAGCTTGAGGCCATGGCTTTGACACCAGGCATCTGTCCCAGTGAGGCCCTTTTGTGGGATGTCCACATCGTTAGGAGTTTCGATTATGGTTCCTAGTTTGCAGTCATCTGCGAACTTCGTTAGCCAAAGACCTTCTGTGCTTTCTGTACCTCAGAGAAGTAGACACCAAACAGTAGAGGACCCAGGACTGAGCCCTGTGGTACTCCACTTGTCACTGGTCTGAAGTCGGATTTGGAGTCTGCTACTTTCACAGTGTGGGTTCTGTCACTGAGCCAGTTGTCAACCCATCTTGTGACATAGGGATTTATACCTAGTTTAGTGAGTTTATCTATAATTCCAGAGTGGGGGATGGTGTCGAAAGCCTTGGCAAGATCTAGATAGGCTGTATAAACCACCTTACCCTTGTCTACGGCTTTGGTGACTGCTTCAAAGAAGTCTATCAGGTTTAGGAGACATGATCTGCCTTTTACAAACCCGAACTGGGTGGGATCCAGAGTTTGGAGATTACAAATGTCTTTGTTTATAAGTTCCATGATGATGCGTTCCATGGCCTTGCAGACCAGGCTCGTCAGGCTAATGGGGCAGTAGTTCCCAGGGTCCGTGGTGGCTCCCCCCTTGTGGAGTGGGATAACAGTCATTGTGCGCCATTCGGCAGGCACAAAGCCTGAGGTGAGGCTATGACTGAACATGGTACTTAGGTGGGGTGCCAGTTCGTTCTGTAGTTCGTGTAGAACGCAGCCTGGGATGTTGTCTGGTCCCATGGATGCTGTGTTCTTGAGTTTGCAGAGTGTGGTTTTTACCTGTGCAGCCGTGATTACAGGAACTTTGGGGGGTGAGAGGGGGGTAAAGTTAGCACTGAACCTATTTGCCAGGATGTTGGCAATATCAGTTGGGTCTGTATATTTAGTGACATTGTGCTGTAACTCAGAGCAGATCTGAGTGTTGCCACTGAGATTCTTGACATAACTATAGAATGCTTTGTGGTTGTCTTTAGAATCAGTGGCGATTTTGTTTTCATAAGTAGCTTTGGAGGATTTTATCAGGGATCGCAGCTTCTTCCTGAGGCTGACCAGGGAGCTCCTCCACTCATGGGATTTTACTCTCTTTTGCAACAGTTTCTTCCTTCTGTTGTACAGTTTGTTTATGGCAGGGGACCACCAGATTGGTTTTCTTTTTTTGGAGGATAGCGTCTTGGTTCTGTTTGGGATAGCACGATCCATGGACTCATGTAAGTGCTTATAAAGTGCAATTGTTTAGGATTCAGTAGTCGTAACTGTATTGTTGGAAGTCTGCATAAAGCCATGCAGATTTGCCCCTGCAAATCCTGCACTGAATCTGGAGACAGAGTCCAGCTTGTAGTGTTTTGTAAATGTATGGACAGAGGACCAAGTAGCTGCTTCCAGGATAGAAGCAATGTTCAGACCTTTAAGACTCCAGAGGAAGGCACTGCTTTAGTGAAATGGGTCTTAACAGAGGAAGAGTTTTCCCCTGAGAGACATACCAAAAGGAATAGTCTGTTTGAGACCGACTTTTCCAGCTCCCTCGGGTGAAAGGAAAAACAACTGCTCATACTTTCTAATGGATTTGGTCTTATCCAAATAGAATCAAAGTTGTCTGTGTACATCCAAGGTGTGCAGCACTCTTTCAATGGAGTTCTGAGAAGTAGGGGAAAATGTGGGTAACAGAACAGATTGGTTGAGAGACAAGTTATTAACCACTTTAGGCATGAAGGAAGGGTTAATACGAAGAGACTCCCTATCCTCCTGAAAAATCAGAAAGGGTTGTGAAGCCATTACAGCTTGGAGTTCAGAAACCCTTCTAGCAAAAATGATGGCTACCAATAAAAGTGTTTTCCAAGTGCAAAATTTTAAAGGAAGCTGAGGCTGAAGGCTCAAACACAGTTGGGAGTCCGTTTTTCCAAAACGGAATTTAGGCCCTGGGGAGGAACAGCAGGTTTCCTGGGAGGTCTAATGTGAAGGATGCCTTTTAAGAAAAGCTTAACCTCTAGTCTAGAAGCTAAGGGGGGAGATAAAGGCAGACATGCAGAAATGGCTGACAAATGGGCTTTAACTGAAGAATAAGCCTGTCTAGCCTTGAGCACCTCACACAAATAAGAAAAGACTAGGGGAATATCCACCAAAAATGGACTCACGTCTCTTAAGACACCAGATGGAGAACGTCTTCCATTTAGACAAGTAGGATCTCCTTGTATTAAGTTTCCTGGCCTCATACAAGACTAGAAGTAGTCCTCAGAGAAAAGGTGCCTGAAAGGAATCAGAAGCCTATCACTCACAAAGTCAGGTTCAGTGTTGCTAAATGTGAGTGAAAAAGAGATGCCTTGTCTTGTGTGAGTAGATCTACTCTGTGAGGTAACTTGTGATGACTACCCTTGGCTAAGTGCAGAAGAAGAGGGAACCCCTGCTGCCTTGGCCAAAAGGGGGCACCAACAAGATTTTTGTTCTTCTGAATCTTCAACAGGACTTTGAATTAGGGGGAAGGGAGGAATGCATACAGAAGCATCCCCTTCCATAAGAATGACAGGTGTCCACCTTCCAAGCCAGAGGATGTGGGACTCTGGCACAAAAGCTTGAAAGTTGTCTGTTCATATGAGAGGCAAAGAGATCTATTTCAGGTGTACCCCACTGGTGGATAGTGTCCAGAAACACATCCCTGTGGATCATCCATTCGTGGGAGTGTGTCATGGATCTGCTCAGTGTGTCTGCCTGAACATTTTGAATTGAAGGAATATAAAACAGCTGAGAAGGTTACCTTTGCTTGAAGAGCAATCTCCCAGGCTTGGACTGCTAATCTACAGAGTAGATAAGACTTTGTTCTCCCCTGCTTCTTCACATATCAGAGAACTGTGGTGTTGTCTGTGAACAGTTTCAAAGGGCCTGATAGAAGAAATGACCTGAAGGCTTAAAGGATCAGAATTAGAGCCCTCATCACTTTGATGTTGATATGTTTTTTCCTTATGGAGAGAGACAATCGGCCTTGGACCTTTAGGTGCCCCAGTATTGTTCCCTACTCCAGATCTGAAGCATCTGTGAACATTTCTTGAATTGGAGGAAGTAGCTGAAGGGGGAGTTCTGAATTCTGAGAAATTTGTTGAATCCACCAAAACAATTCCTTCTTTAGGCAGGGAAGAGGTGGAAGGACAAACTTTAGTGGATGAGCATGCTGGGACTAAAGTGTTTTCAGGTACCACTGGAACTTTTGCATGTGGAGTCTGGTTAGGGGTAGCATTGGTATAACCGAAGCCATGAACCCTGGCATCCTGTGGAATTCCCTGGCAGTCAGAAAGGACAGAAGAGGCAACTGTTGGAAGTATGTCTGCAGTGACTGAACCTTTTGTGAAGGCAGGAATGCCATCACGAGGTCCATTCTTATCCTGTAATCTAGGAAAACCTGGTCCTGGGAAGGAGAAATGGAAGACAAGCTGTAGCAGATAGTGGTTTGAAGGTTCTGTTGCAAAGTGTCCAGATGTTCTGCTTGAATGAGCAGGTCTGCAAGCTAAGGGTAGATGAGAATTCCCTAGAGTCTGCAAAAGTACAGGAGCTAAACACTTTGTGAATACCCTTAGAGACACAGAGAGTCCAAAGGGCAAGGAACAAAACTGAAAATGAGAGGAAGCAACAGAAAAACATAAGAATTTCCTAAACAGAGGGTGGATGGGATGTGGAGGCATGCATCCTTTATGTCTAAGGAAACCAGGTGAGCCTGAGGTAGCAAGTGTGGATAAGTACAGTTGTGTACACTTACCATAAATGTAGAAGTGTATTCACTGTTGCAGTCATCACACTTGGGTTATCTGCCTGCAGGTAGCCCTCAGTCGGCCCGAATACCAGAGACTTAGTATTTCTGAATCTGATGCTGTCACTCCAGGACTGACATCAGTTCATTAAGGGTATAAAAACAGCCAGCCGACGCAATTACATCAGTTTTTTTGCCCCAAATGTTAGGAGCCCCCCAAAAGAGAGCTATCGTATGGTGAGGAAAACACCACCAGTAAAGTAAACACCAATACCAATACCCCAGAAGGTGTTAGTAATAGCCATAGATAGGAGAGAGAGAGAGAGAGAGAGAACCAGGGGGCTGGAGGGAGGGAAACCAGGACTGCAACAGTGAATACACTCAAACATCTACATTAATAGTAAGTGTACACAACTGTACTATGTTCTTCGTGTTTCACAGTTGCAGTCATCACACTTGGGTGGATTCCCAAAGCTGAAGAAGGGTGGAGGCAGTCAAGAAGAGCTAGAGCTGGCTAGTATGCCTTGCAAGACTGCTGTAGCAAATCCTGCCCTGGATTTGTAAAAGACAGGCAGGTGGTAATGCTTGGTGAAGGTGTGTACAGAACTCCAGGTAGCAGCCTCCAAGATGTCCCTGGTAGGGACTCCCCCTGAGAAATGCTGTAGAGGTAGATGTTTCCCTAGTGGAATGTGTTCTGACCCCCTGAGGGGTTGGCTTCCCATGTTGCTTGTAGCAGAAATGGATGCAGTGTGCTATCCATTTGGAAACTGTTTGTTCTGAAATGGCCTTGCCCTCTGCCCCTGTTGCAAAGCTGACTAGTAACTGGTCAGATTTTCTGAAGGACTTAGTCCTATCAAGGCAGAATCTGAACTGTCTGTGCACGTCCAAGGAGTGCGGGATCCTTTCCCCCTTACTTTGAGGATTAGAGAAGAAGGTTGGCAAATTAATGGACTGATTGAGAGCCATAGTGGACACCACTTTAGGCATAAAGGAAGGGTTAGTCCTGAGGGAAACCCTGTCAGCATGGAAAATAATGAAGGGTTCCACAGTCATCAGTGCTTGTAGCTCAGACACTCTTCTAGCTGCAGTGATGGCTAGAAGCACGGCTGTTTTCCAAGACAGGAATTTTAACTCTGCTGATGCAGCAGGTTCAAAGGGGTGAAGTGTGAGCTTTTCCGGTACAGAGTTAAGGTCCCAAGAAGGGGTGGGTGCTCTCCTTGGTGGCCTTAAGTTGTTTGCCCCTCTCAGGAACTGTTTGATAAGAGGGTGCGAGAAGAGAGGTGGCTCAGTGTTGTAATGAGCAGAAATGACTGAGGCATATATCTTAATGGAGGACAAGAACAGGCCTTTGTGGAGTAGATCTGCTAAGTAATCCAAGATAAGAGGCAGACAGGGCAGTGTTGTGTCCTCTCCTTTAGACTGAATCCATAAGCAGAACCTTTTCCACTTAGCACAGGATTTTTTTGTACTGGGTCTTCTGGCTTCAAGAATGACGTCCAGCACCCGTTTACTTAAGGTCGCTGAGGGAGAATTCAAGGAATAAACCAGGCTGAAAGATTTAGGGTTTGCAGTTGTGGATGCAGAATCTGTCCCTCCTGCTGAGAGAGGAGGGTTGGATTCTGGTGTAGGTGGCAGGGTGGCACTGATGTCAGGCTGCGCAGGAGTGGGTACCAGTGATGGTGTGGCCAGTCCGGATCAATCAGAATTGTCCTTGGTCTGTCCTGTTTTATTTTGAGTAATACTCTTGAAAGGAGGGACAGAGGGGAAAAGGCATAGATCGAGAGATTTACCCACTGAAAAGACAGGGCATCCACTTTCCAGGCCCTGGTGTGAGGATTCCTGGTGCAGAATTTGCTGAGCTGGTGGTTGTAGGGGGAGGCAAAGATCCACCTCTGGGGTCCCCCATTTCTGGATCAGTAGGTTGAAGGTGCTGTGCTCTAATTGCCACTTGTGTGGATCTAGGAGATTTCTGCTTAAGTCGACTGCCAGTAAGTTGCGTTTGCCTGGCAGGAATTGAGCTTGCAGATGGACTTGAATGTCCAAGGCAGTGTTCCACAGGGCCATGGCTAGTCTGCAGAGTGGGTAGGAATGGGTTCCCTCATGCTTGTTGATGTACCACATAACTGTGTTGTCTGTTTTTACTAGCAGTTGTCCTGGAAAGATTAGGGATCTGAAAGCTGTCAGTGCATTCTGTGCAGCTAGCATCTCTTTTTGACTGATGTGCAGATGAATTTGACTTGGCCTCCAGTGGCCGTGAATACATATTCCACCCATGTGTGCCCCCCAGGCATAGTCTGCTGTGTCTTTGGTTAGGGTCTGGGCGGCTTGGGGTTGACTAAATGGCAGTCCCTTATTGTAGTTGCATGCTTCTTCCCACCAGAGGAACTCTGTCCTTAGACAGGGTATGATCGGAATGACTGTTTCCAGGTCCTGAGAAAGTTGGCACCAAAGATTTTTTTAAGTACCACTGGAGTTTCCTCATATCCAGTCTTGCATATGGAATCAGCAGTATACATGAGGCCATGAACCCTAGGGCTTGCAGATAGCTGAGTACTGGTGGCCATTTGTTTGAAGTAGTCTGTCAGACAGACTTGTTTTTCTGAGGTGAGGAATGCCATCTGGGAAGTTGTGTCTACGTTTGCTCCCAGGAAAACAATCTTTTGACTGGGTACCAGTTTTGATTTCTTTTCATTGATGGTATACCCCAAGGAAGTGAGAAGGTTTTTCACAAATGTCAGGTGCTGCAGCAGCAATTCCTGACTGTCCACCTGAAATCAGGCAGTCGTCCAAGTACGGGTAAATTTGGATATTTCTCTGCCTGCAGTATGCAATGGCTGGAGCCAGGCATTTTGTGAATACTCTGGGCACAGTAGATAAGCCAAAGGGAAGTGCAGAGAACAGATAATGCATAGACCCTGCCCCGAAACATAGATACTTCCTGCACGATTCCCTTACGGGGGTATGCAGATTGGCTTTTTTAAGTCTACGGTGACTAACCAGGCATCCTTGGCTAGCATAGGAAGAAGATGCTGAAGGGTAAGCATTTTGAATTTTGGTACCACCAGGAAGGTGTTGAGAATGGAAAGATCCAGGATTGGGCACCAAGAGCCCTCTTTCCTGGGTACCAGGGAGAGTCTAGAGTAGAATCCTTGACCCCTCTGTTCTACTGGCACCGGCTGAATAGCTCTGATATTGGAGCAGGGAAAGTACTTGGTTTTGAGCCTCTGCCCACTGGTTTGGAGGAAGGTCTGGAAACCCGCTTGGGGTTAGCAGTGAATGGAAATGAAATATGTACCCCTGGGATACAATGTTGAGGACACCCCGGTCCTGACTGATGGACATCCAGTTTTTTGCATGAAGAGCAAGTTTTCCTGCTAAGAGCACAAGCAATTGGGCAGGGCTGGGAAGTGGAGTAAAGAAGTCATTGTAAACTTTTTCTGTAAGGAGGTGGCTTACCACTCCCAGCTTTAGGAGTGGGGGTACTCCATTGCTTAGATCTCTGCATACCCTGAGACTGAAGTCTGGGTGGTCCCATTTCCCCTGGGTCTGGTTTGAGAAAGCCTGGAGGGGACTGGAAAGGACCAGTGTTTGGAAGGGCAATGCCTACTGAATCTAGGGGGTTGCACTTAAGAATTCTTTAACAGTCTGCATAGACTTAGCTTTTTCCTCCATCTTTTTTAAGAACCTCTTCTGCTTTGGTGCCAAACAAACAGTCCTTATTCAAAGAAGTGTCTAGTAACTTTGATTTGACATGGTCTGGCAAGGTCTGCTCCTTCAGCCAAGCATGTCGTCTCAGTCTAAAGCCAGTGAGAGCTGCCCGCCAAGATGCTTCTAGGGCATCACAACCACACTGCAAAGTATGCTTGCTGACTTCGCTTGTAGAGTGCATAAGCTCCTGCAATTCTTTATTTTCTGCACAGTCTGAAAAGTAGTTTGCCACGTTTTGTTTAATAAGTTCCATAATATGTTGCTGGTACTTCAGCATGTGAAAGTGACAATTCAATGCCCTAATAGCAGGAGTTGCAGAGGTATATACACCTTCTTACCCAGTCTGTCCAAAGCTCTGGAATCCCTGTCCAAAGGGGTGGGATTCTTGGCTGTACTAGCCTTGATACCTTTAGGCCCCTGGGAAATGATCTCCGGGTCAGCAGTATGATTCTTTAAAAGAAATTTGTGAGTGTCAGGTACTCTGTAGTACCAGTCTGGTTTCCTAGGGACAGGAGGTAAAGTGTGAGGAGTAAGACTGGATTCCATAAAAACATCATCCACAACATCCACGGCAGGGGGTATTGCTAAGGGCTTGTGTTGAGACAGCTCTAGAAATTCTGAGTCTCTTTTTGGACTGAGGATAGTCTTGGCATTCCCAGTGGAAATGCTCTCGTAAGGTATGCATGATTTCACCGAAAGAAAAATCCTCTGGAGGGGAGACAGACTGAATGGATTCCTCTGCATCTGAATCCTCATAAGCAGATAAGGGCATGTCTTCATAATCAGAAATTTCAGTCATCGAACTTCTGGTCTGTAGAAGCTGAAGGAAACTGGACTCTGTCTCTTAGCAGGGGAAGGCTGACTTCCTTCCCCTAATCAGCATAATAAGGTCTTCAGCCATTCTAAGCATTTGTTTTTGTGGCATGGGAGCAGGTGCATGTGCTTTGGTCGTCAGTTTTCTAGGCATAGTGCATACTTTGGACCTAAGAAACTCTGTAGTTTTGGTTAAAAAAGTTGTCGGTTTGAGTTGAACATTGGTTGAGTGAATAACTGACTCAGAAGCCGGTGCCTGCTCAGCGGCTCCAGACCCATCCAAGGTAGAGACATCTGCAGGTTCCATAGTCTATGAAGAGTCTCGTGGCATTTCGGACTGCAAATGGGTCTCAGTAGAGGCCTGCAAATCCAGTGAAGCGGGCATCAGGGGCTGCGAAAGCACATCACTGAGTACTGGCGGACTGGCGACTAGCTTAATGGAAGCATAGTCGGCAGTTTTGGACCTATGTAGTCTGTCTCTGTCTTTATCTTTACGTTTTTTCGGAATATCGGTAGTCAGATGGCTTACCTAAGCCACTTCAGAAAACGGAGATCGAGAGCTAAAGACTCTAGCAACAAAGAGAGCCAGACGACAAATGGTTCTGGCTTTAAATAAGGCACAAAACCGACAGCGAGGGATGTCGTGGTCTGGGCCTAAACAGGTGACGCAGTAAGACTGAAAATCTCTGTGAGGTATTTGCTTTCCACAGGCAAGACAATTGTTAACTTTTTCTGACATCGGTTAGAGCAAGAAAAAAGGATCCCCAATGGGGTACTTAGCTTTAGAAGACTTCAGGATTATTAAATTCGTTAAAGAAAATTCAGGTAGCGGCTGAATGGCACTTGCGAACTGCTTGTGCTTCGGGCTCCTCGGCAAGAAAGACTGATGTAATGGCGTCAGCTGCCTGTTTTTATACCCATGACGACCTGACACCAGTCCTGGAGTGACAGCATCTGACGCAGAAATACTACGTCTCTGGTATTCGGGCTGACTGAGGGCTACCTGAAGGCAGATTAACCCAAGTGTGATGACTGCAACGGTGAAACACGAAGAACATCAGAGTTTGCAGGGTGAGTATCCTGAATGCAGACACTTGAAGGAACAGAGGGAGTTGGGACAAGTCTAAAATTGGTCTCTAAGCAACATCTTCCCTGGAAACTATAGCATCCTAGAGTAGAACCCTTTTCATCTTTCCAAGAAGGGAACCTCTTGTATGGTCCCTTGTGATTGCAAGTCTTGAATGACCTGAGGGAAAAGGGGTTGTGGGATCACCGTGAGGGGAGGAGTGGTTTTCCAAGTCTTGAAGTAACCTTTTTTTAAAGCACAGGACCCATTTGTCTGTGATAATGCCTGTCCATTTTGAAAGGAAATTAGAAGGGCACCGAGAAAGAGTAATTTCTGAGAGAATGGCGTAGTCACAGACTACCTGGCTTGTCTGTAAAGGGGACCTTTTGAGCAGATGATGCTGAGACCCAGAAAAGTCTGCCTGTGTGTGCCCTTCTTGTGTTGTTGGGAAGGAGCATGGATGGGTCTTTCCTTACAAAAGTAGGCTTAGAAAGGAAGTTCCTATGGTGTTTAGGAAATAGGGAAACAAAATATGTTTAAGTTCCTGAAGTTCCTTTCCTTCCTCTTGAAGGGATTTGAACAGGGCTGCAGCATTAGTACACAACAGGATGGTATTGTTCAGTGGTGCATCCATAAGTTTTGTCTTGAAATCCTCTGGCAAAGGCTGCAATCTCAGCAAGGAATACCTCCTGAGGACAGAAAGTACAGTTGTGTACACTTACCATAAATGTAGATGTTAGAGTGTATTCACTGTTGCAGTCATTACATTTGGGTAATCTGCTGGCAGGTTGCCCTCAGTCGGCCTGAATAACAAAGTCTTGGGTCCTGCATTGGTTGCAGTCTCCTCTTCCATGATGTCAGGTCATCAGAGGTATAAAACATGCAGCAGACGCCATTTTAATCCGTTTTTCTTGCCCCAGATGTCAGGTGGCCCCCAAATGGGGAGCAAAAATATATATATAAAACTGTAAATATATAAATGCCCTTCAAAAACATAAAAGTTACCCTCAACTAAAAGCAAATACACTACAAAGGCTTTTGAGTATAGTGAAGGAAAGAAAAGGTATAGATAGGGGGCTGGCGGGTGGGTAATCCAGACTGCAACAGTGAATACACTCGAACATCTACATTTATGGTAAGTGTACACAACTGTACTATGTTCTTCATGTTTCACTGTTGCAGTCATTACATTTGGGTAGAATCCCAAAGCTATGGATGGGAGGATGGAGCTAAACAGCATTAGGAGCAGCTATAAGGCCCTGCAGGACTGCAGTGGCACAGCCTGCCTTGGATTTAGAAAAGAGAGGTAAATAACGCTTTGTGAACGTATGAACTGAGCTCCAAGTAGCAGCTTCAAGAATGTCTCTGGTAGGGACCCCTCTGAGAAAAGTTGCTGAGGTAGAGGCAGCCCTGGTGGAATGGGATCTGATCCCCTTGTTCCCAGGTTTACCATGGTGCAAGTAGCAGAAATGAATGCAATGGCTTAACCATTTAGAAATAGTCTGCTTTGATATAGCCTTCCCCTCTGATCCTGCAGCAAATGCCACCAGTAGTTGCTCAGACTTTCTTAGAGATTTTGTCCTGTTTAAGTAGAATCTTAGTTGTCTGTGTACATCCAATGAATGCAGAGTCCGCTCCCCCTTGTTCTGCGGATTTGGGGAGAAAGTTGGCAGGTGAATGGTCTGGTTAAGAGCCACACTGGATACCACCTTAGGCATAAAAGAAGGATTGGTCCTGAGGGCCACCGTGTCCGGGTAAAAATAATGAAAGATTCCACTGCCATGAGAGCCTGTAGTTCTGAAACCCTTCTAGCTGAAGTGACTGCCAAAAGAAAAGCTGTCTTCCAAAAAAGAAATTTTATATCCGCAGTAGCTGCTGGTTCAAAAGGAGGTAGGGTGAGTTTTTCCAGCACAAAATTGAGGTCCCATGCAGGAGTTGGCACTCTCCTGGGAGGTCTTAAATTGTTGGCCCCTCTAAGGTACTGTTTTAGCAGGGGATGAGAAAAGAGGCAAGGCTCTGTGTTGTAATTAGTTGAGATGGCAGAGGCATGGATTTTTATTGAAGAAAAAGATAGGCCCTTGTCAAGCATCTCAGTTAAGTATTGCAAAATTTGAGGAATATTGGGCTTTCTGTGTCTGTTCCTTGTGCTTGGTTCCAAGCACAGAATCATTTCCATTTATCAGCATAAGATTTTCTAGTACTAGGCCTTCTGGCTTCTAAAATGACATCCATCACAGGTTTACTGAGAGATGTGGTTGGTAAAATTAGTTGATTAGCCATGCTGCAAGATTCAGAGTTTGGAACTGAGTGTGCAGAATTTGATAGTTCTGCTGAGACAATAGGTGAGGTGTTTGATGCACGGAGGAAGGTGTGACATATTCCTTAGAAGCAGGTACCAGTGTTGGCGAGGCCAGTCTGGAGCAATTAGAATAATTTTTGTTTTTTTCTGTAAGACTTTTAGTAAAACCTTGGAGAGTAGAGGCAGAGGGGGGAAAAGGCATAGACTGATAGGTTTTTCCAGCTAAAGAATAGATCATCCACTTTCCATGCTTTTTTGTGATGAGTTCTTGTGCAGAATTTGTCCAACAGATAGATCTATTTGCCTCTCCCCAAAACTATGTCCGGGCTTCCCCATTTTTGTGTTAACATGCTAAAGATTTGTGGATCCAGTTTCCATTCGTGCGGGTCCATAAGATTTCTGCTTAGGTCATCTGCCAGAGTATTTTGCTTTCCTGGCAGGAATTGAGCTTGAAGATGTATTTGGTAAGTCAAGGCTGTGTTCCACAAGGCCATGGCTAGTCTGCAAAGGAGGTAGGAGTGGGTACCCCCCTGCTTATGTACCACATAACTATGGCATTGTCCGTCTTTATCAGTAGTTGTCCTGGATGAAGTAAGTCCTTGAAGGCCGTCAGAGCATTCTGAACAGCTAGCATTTATTTCTGGTTGATATGTAGATGCATTTGGTTTGGGCTCCATTTGCCATGAATGCATCTCCCTGCCAGGTGGGCCCCCAAGCATAGTCTGATGCGTCTGTAGTGTTAGGGTTTGGGTGGCAGGGGGTAGAATAAATGACAGTCCCTTGTTTTGGTGACATGTCTCTGCCCACCAACGAAACTCCTGTTGCAGGCAGGGAATGAGAGGAATCATTGTTTCCAAGCTGTGACAGTGTTGACTCCATAAGCTTTTTAGGTACCACTGATGTTTCCTCATATGCAGTCTCGCATATGGAATTAGTAGAATGCAGGATGCCATGAATCCCAAAGCCTGCAGAATTTGTCTTGCAGATAGCTGGGGTTTTGTTGCCATTTGTTTGAAGTATGTTGTCAGTTGCATTTGTGTGTCTGGCGTGAGGTAAGCCATCTGGGCAGTTGTATTCATGCTTGCACCCAGGAATGTAATTATTTGAGAGGGCACCAGTTGTGATTTCTTTTCATTTATGGTGTACCCTAGGCATGCTAGAAGCCTTTTTACAAACGCCAGATGTTGAAGAGAGTGTCCTTGTCCTCTGCCTAAAAGAGGCAATCGTCCAGCTAAGGATAAATTTGCATGCTTCTTTGTCTGCAGAATGCAATTACTGGTGCCAGACACTTTGTAAAGACCTGGGGCACAGTAGATAAGCCAAAGGGCAGTGCAGAGAATTGGTAAAGCAAAAAGCCTGCTTTGAAGCGGAGGTATCTTCTGCAAGATCCCCTTATTGGGATATGCAGGTATGCCTCAAGTCTAGAGTTGCCAACCGGACATTCTTGCCTAGCATAGGCAGTAGCTGTTGTAAAGTCAGCATTTTGAATTTTGGAATGTCCAGGAACGTGTTCAGAATTTATACGTCCAGAATTGGACATGATGATTTGTCTTTTCTGGGTACCAGGAAAAGTCTTGAATAAAATCCTTGTCCTTTTTCCTTTTCTGGTACTGGTTGAATAGCCCCCATATCCATGAGGGACATTACTTGTTTCTGGGCCGCTGCCCACTGGTTTGGTGGCAGATGTGGCCATCCGTTTGGAAATGGTAACATGTGGAAATGAAATCTGTACCCCCTGGGATACTATGTTTACTACCCACTTGTCCTGGGTAATTAAATGCCAATTTTGAGCATGAAGTGCTAGTTTTCCCACCAAGGGGGCTGCCAAAAGATAAGTGCTTGGAGATGGTAGAGGAAAGTCATTGAGACTGCTTACTGTAGGGTTGTGCTTTACCACCTCCAGATTTGGATGTGGAGGCACCCCATTGCTTTAACCTGTAAGATCCCAGTGATTGATATCTGGAGCCTTTGGAGCACCTGGGTTTGCCCTGAGTGGTTCTGTTGGACACAGGAAAGGAAAAAATCTTAGGCCAATGCCTACTGAACCGGGGTGGCTGCACTTGCAAGAAATCTTTTACAGTTTGCATAGATTTAGCTTTGTCTTCCATTTTCTTTAAAACCTCTTCTGCCTTATTACCAAACACACTATCATGTTGTAAAGGGGCATCCAACAATTTAGCTTTAACATGATCAGGCAGATTTTGCTCCTTGAGCCAGGCATGCCTTCTCATCACAGATCCAGTTACAGCAGCCCTGCAAGAGGTCTCCAAGGAATCAAAACCACATTGCAAAGTATGCTTTCCAACCTGTTCTGCTGAATGCAATAATTCCTGTAACTCTATCTCCCACACAATCAGAAATCAACATCATTTTCTGTTTCAGTAAGCCCATAACATGCTGCTCATATTTAAGCATATGAAACTGGCAGTTTAAAGCCCTGATTGCCAAGGTTGCAGATGTATAAACCTTCTTTCCCCATCTTTCCAGCGCCCTGGAATCTCTATCAGAAGGGGTAGGATTTTTGGCTGTAAAAGCCTTAACACCCTTGGGACCCTGAGAAATAGTCTCAGGATCAGCAGCAGGATTTTTGAAAAGAAATTTGTGGGAGTCAGGAACCCTGTAATATCTGTCTGGCTTACTAGGAGCCGGAGGCAGGGAATCAGGGGCCATGCTTGATTCCGAGAACACATCATCAACAATATCTAATACAGGAGGTATTGCTAAAGGCCTATGTTGAGGAAGAAGAAGAAAATCCCTAAGCCTCTTTTTTGATTCTGAGAAGTCCTGACTCTCCCAGTGAAAATGTTCCCTTAAAGTATGCAAAGTCTCTCCAAAAGAGTAATCCTCAGGAGGAGATGCAGATGGGATAGATTCCTCTGCATCAGAGTCCACATATGGTGGAACAGAAAATTCCTGTTCAGAAGAGGAATCAGAAGAAATGGAAACCTGATCTGAAGATTCATAATCAGTGCCTTGCCTAGGCCTGTTAGCAGGGGGGGAGGTTGGGAACCCCTGATCAAGGTAACTAAATCCTCAGCCATTTTGATAATTTGTTTTTTAGGCATAGGGGCCTGAGCACGTGGCTCATGTGTCGGTTTCTTAGACATAGAAATTGGTTTTGACCTTGTTTTCGATGCTGGCATCAGTTTAATATAAAAATGTTGAGGCCTGAAAACACCCTCAGAAGCCGGTGCCTGCTCAGCGGCTCCGGGCCCATCCACGGGAGAGACATACGCGGGTTCAATACTTGCAGAATCTCGCAGCATACCAGACTCCGAATGGGTCTCGGTAGAGGCCTGCGACTCAAAAGTAGCAGGGTATCAGGGGCTGCGAAAGTGCCTCACTGAGTACCGGCGAACCGGCGACTGGCTTAGGAGAAGCTTCGTCATCGGTTTTGGACCTCGACAGTCTGCCTCTGTCTTTTTCCTTGCGTTTTTTGTGAACTCCGGTGGTCGGATTGGTAACAGATGACATTTCAGGGTAGTTAAATCTTGAACCAAAATATTTAGAAGCAAAAATATACCGACGCTTAATAGTGTGTTGGCTAAATTTTGCACAAAACTGACAGCAAGGCACATTGTGATCAGGGCCTAGGCAAGGAATACAGTACAAATGAAAATCCTTATGAGGTATTTGCTTCCCACAAGTTATGCAATTATTAACTTTTACTGACATCGGTAAGGAGCAAGAAAACGTTTCTACAATGGGGTACTTAGCTTTAGTTTGAAGACTTCGGTTCTGAAACTCGAAAACGAAAATTTCAGGAGTCGGCCGACCGGCACTTGCGAACTGCTTCTGCTTTGGGCACCGCACGGCAAGAAAGACTGATTAAAATGGCATCAGCTGCATGTTTTATACCCCTGATGACCTGACGTCATGGAGGAGGAGACAGCAAAAGACGCAGGACCCAAGACTCTGTAATTCAGGCTGACTGAGGGCAACCTGCCAGCAGATTACCCAAATGTAACGACTGCAACAGTGAAACACGAAGAATATACAGATGCTGCTGATCTTGCAGACACCTCAGCTGCATCACAACTGCATTTTATGGAATGTCTGGTAATCTGGAAGGAAACTGCAGAGGGAAGAAAGCTGGGATTTGGCTGCAATTGTCATCAATTTAGAGACCTGTGAAAGCAGGGCCAGAAACATGTGTGTCTGATAATTAATGGACTAAAAGCCATAGTAGAGAAGGTGTAGACCTTTTTCCCCCAACTCTCTCCATCATTTTACTGTCCTTCTCGGAGGCAGGAGGTTGGAAGGCAGTAATTTACTGGTGTTATCAGTAGACAGAGATCACAGCTGGGTCTGCAAGAAGGCATCTGTACAGGTAGCTACTGTCTTCAGGGATTTTATAGAACCCGTTTGGCCTTTTGTGAGCATCAGGCTGTGAGTCAGGGGTTTTGGATGCTGTAAGAAAGGTATCTTGAAAAGCTGGAAAAACAGGTGGGATGGCTAAAGGGGCAGGAGAATCTATTTGTAAGAGGTCACAGTACCTCTTCTGTACTTCTGAAACCCGTGAGCTTTCCCACTTGAAAAATTCCCTCATTCTGGAGATAATTTCTCCAAATGTAATATCCTTGTCAGGAGAGTTTCCACCATTGGAATCAACTTCAGGGGAGGCATAACCCAGAGGAAAGTCTATTTGAGTGGAGTAGGCCAGGGACTCATCTGAAGATGATTCAGCTTTTTCAGAGGCCTCTTGCTCAGCATAAGTACTCTTAGTGGAGGGGAAATAGGATATGCTGGAGTAGGAGGCTGCAAAGTGGAAGGCTTAAGTGCCAGAAAGGCATTCAAAATTCCTTGAGAAAAAGCTTGCCAGTCTAGGGAAGGTTCCTGTATGGGCGACGCATGTTTTTGTTTGTGTTTCCTCTTGAGAGGAAGGCCTACTCTACACTGTGGTGGGAAGGAGCTGATGTAGGCCTAAGCTCTGGACCAGACGTTGGCAAAACCTCAATGGCAGGAAAGGTACTACTAGGAATGTCTGAAGGAGCAAGCCGCTGTTCACCCTTACCATCCATAGCGGACGTCTACAATACCTCTGAGGATGTGCTGAAGAAACCCTCCCTAGCGTCTTCTAAATCAGTACTCGCCAAAGGTGGAGGACCATTCTCACTGTACATACCTCCAAGCTTTCACTGGCCTTGAAAGAAATGTCCAGGATTAGAGTTGCAACCAAAGACTCAGGCCTTACCTTTTCTTTGGGGGCTCCCTCGACAGACCTGGAGTGCCTTCCATACCTAGTGTTAGTCGCTTTACTCTCTGGTTTTCAAGATCTATGTTAATGGCAGACCGATGACTGCCGAGTGTTTTAGGAATGTACACCTGACAAATGGCACAGGCCTTGTAGTCGTGATCAGAACCAGACAGAAAGACACTGGTTGTGGTAGTCTTTGTGTGGGAATCTGTCTTTCACAGTGGCACTTGCCCTTCTTGGATAACATTAACCTCTTACAAGCATGCACTAGCAAAAGCACAATACAGGTTCCACAATGGGGCACTTATCTGAATTGTAGAAAACTTTCAGTGGGGAGATGAATGGTGGAAGTGGTCATTCGGACTGTCTGCAGAGAAGTTCTGAGGATGGTACTTGCAGACACCACTTTTATGGCTGACATCGGCTGCTCTATGTGCAACATCGCACAGTAGCCTAAGTTTTTGGTATACTGGCCATATGTTCTATTGCCTAGGTGGGGAACCTCCCTCATGTTATGAATACTGCAACATGGGAATAGAAGGACATATGACTGTATTCCTCATGGGTATGTATATGTGTGCATGCACACTTACATGGGGAGAAGGCATAAGATGCACCACAGTGATGTGGGTGCTCATTTCATCTACCAAGGGGGTTGGGTTAGGTACACAACAGAAATGTATTGGCTGTCGAGATACAGGCGACGGCAAAAACTTCATAGTTGGTTAATGACAACCCCCCCCAGTTGGTGGTCAAGAGATATCCTCCCACCGGTAGCCCTCAAGGATGTGATGTACTGGGAACAAATTTGCAAGCTCACGCCAATGGAGGCCTGTGAAGTGCAAGGTAAAGGGGAAAATTGGAAATAAGTGTCTCATTTGGTAGGGGGCTGCAGGCCAGCAGGCATGACGGAAATTATCTGCTTGTATAAAACTGTAGTACAAGCCAAGGAGGAGTACGGAAGAACAATTTCAGATGTTTTTTACTTACACTAGTGACTGTAATTTTTGCATTTTAACTTAAAAAGCATTAAACAAAACCACATGTTCTTACTTACGGTCTTATGTTACCCATATGATTTACCTGCATATTTGTATGTCTCTGTTGAAAGATAGAGCTAGAGGACTGACCTGAAATATAACCTTTTCAGCCATGATTTGGTTCAGAAAAAAAAGCTTTAAGTGTAGCAAAATATGTACACAAAAACAATGCATAGTTCTGCAGGTAAAGATGGTGCATTCCACAGCAGAACCAAAAGTAGCAAATGGTAATGCACAGATGACAATGCAACTCCCATATCTGCAGCACTGTGAACAGAACAGAGAAGACTGACAAGGACATGTGACTCAAAGACCCTGAGAGCCCAATGATGCACGAGTTTCCCCAAACTTCTCTTAGATGTAAAAGCATAAGAACATGCAGTCTCTGCAGCACTCCAGACAGCAGCCATTGTGCTGAACACTTGGGGAGGAATCCATGCTGACTATCAGGGATGCACATGTTCACCATCATCCTCCTCTGACATTTTTGCCAGAATGGAAGAGAGTGATGTGGGTTAACAACTATTAAATGATGTCCTTCATGCATCTACATGCCTTTTCATCAGGTGCTCCGCTTTCCTTTAGTACCCAAGGCCATGCCAGTATGTGAAGTAGCAGTTCTGCAAATTGCTCATAAGTGGGGGTGCATGCATCCTATCCTGTAAAGCACTGGCTTCTGCCAGGCTATCTTCCACCCACTGTTGCAGATGAGAGAGGCTCCGGCTCTCCAAAGCCCTCAATAAGGTAAAGCAAGCATCAAAGAATGAATGGATGAACAAAGTATTTGTAAAGTGGGAGTTGCTATGTACGTGGATCTGGAGATGGCAATCATCCAAGTTCACTGAATCTGGTTCCTCAAAGTAGATCCTGAAAAAAAAAGCAGTACATACAATGACAGGTTTATGGTGCACAAACATGCATGGATTTTTAAGTAAAAGACAGCAACTGATAGGTCCACATTATTGAGCAGATAATTAGAATATTTTTTTTCTTTTGAATAGACATTTTAATTCCCAAACAAAGCAAGCAAACACTTCACACACTAATGGGGAGCAGCTACATAGTTCAGTTCATGCTCAACTCATAAAGCTTTACTTCAGAGATTTTCTTCCTGATTCATCCTTGAATGGCCTTCTCAGTCTTGTTCTCCTGATCAGTCACAAGAGTGCAGAGCTAAATAAAACTAGTCAATCTAACTGTAGCATCACTGATGCAATGTCTTCAGTATTTGCATTTCTGGAAAGTATCACTGGGAGTACCTGCAAATTTGCCAGTATGGTTATAGCATAATTTGGGAAACATGATCCAAAATTTCTGTGCTACTGTTGGGCTGTTTCTTGTTCTGATGAGGTGAATTATTCAGGACTATCATTAAAGAGTATGAAGTCTGGACAAATTTTGTCTTCTGACAGCTTGCACATAATACCTTGCTGAATGAGGTGGACTATGCAGTGGGCACTGTATGCTACCAAGGACAAATATAACATCTCACCTCTAAGGTGCAAGCTGTGTATGTGTTTGGGAGGCAATGTTTGTATTTTGTGAGTGCACTTTACTGTTTGTATTCTCAACAAAGATGCATTTCAGACATTTGCTTTTCAGCTCTTTGGATTTCTTTCAATTTGCTTTCACTATGGCTGCTGTTGCTCTACTCGCATCTATTAACTGATACAAGCTTACCCATTTGGTATGGAGGTGGGTCAGGGAGTCGGGTTAGGGTGCAAGTCACTTCCCAGTAAAGTAAAGCCAAATAAAACGTCCTCAAAAATGGAAAGCAAAGTTGTGTATGTTGAACTTACCATAACAGTAGATGTTCGAATGATCACTGCTACAGTAGCCTTAGCTACATGGGTTATATCCTGACAAGGATAGAGCAGCCGTCTAGCTTCCATAAGCTTCAGGGCACCTTCCACACACCCAAACTGTCAAGCAGCTCAAGCTGAGCTGACTAAAAGACAAGTTTAAGCAAGAAGCCGTTCAGAGCTTTCCTGCCAACAGAAGCAGGGAGGTTGAGCCCTGAAAGGACAATGCTAGGAACAACAAAAATAAATGTCCACACCCTGGCAGAAAAAACAGACCCAAAAATAAGGGGGATAGAGGAAGGGAGCAGCTACTGAAGCAGTCATAACATTAAATGTTTGAATGAACTTTTCACAACTGTAATATGTTCACTATACTGATCACTGCTGCAGTGCCCTTAGCTATATGGGCAGATTACCATAGCTAATTACATCTCAGACAGGAGGCAATGAGGTCCACTTGAGGAATTCCCCCAAGCATGGATCAAATTCTGAAAGACCCCTGATCTAGTTTCCATTCGTGAGGATATGCCCTGGTCCTGTTCAGCATGTCTGCCACACAATTTTGCTCCGACGGAACACAGAATGCCTGTACAGTGAGATTGTGCTGTGAAGCTATATCCCAAGCTAATGTGGCTAGTCTGTAAAGGGGGTATGACATGTTTCCGCTTTTCTTGTTGAGATACCACAGGACTGTATTGTCTTTAACCATGGGAAGAGGTCCCAGAGACCAAAGATGGTTCAGAGAGTTGAATGACTATCACGGCAAGCATCTCCTTGATATTTTTGTGCTTGTGTCTGTCCTTGGTGCCCTAACACCCCCTTCACTTTTATCCCTCCTGAAACTGCGCCCCACGAAAAGTCCACAACATCTGTAGTGACAGACTGCTTTGGAGCAGGAAGGGAGAAATGGGAGACCTGGATTTAAGGATATCTGTTGTCTCCGCCAAAAGATTTCTCTTCTGACAAACCCAAGCACTGGCATTTGGAAAGAAATTGTGTTAATGCTGGGACCAAAGAGATTTCAGATACCACTGTATCATTCTCATGTGGAGTCTTGCCAGGGGTATCATGAGAATCACAAATGTCAGAAGACCCAACATCCTGAGGTATTCCCTCCCAATGACTGAAGTATGAATGGAAAACTTTAGAAATAGATGTGTCTAGTTAACATTCCCGGAACACAATCCTGTGTGAAGGAGTAAAGAAACACTTGAATGTTTTCTTGGAACCCTAGCTTCTCTAAGAGATCTCTCAACACAACAGAGATTCCTGACACTTTGAAAAAGACTCTGCAAAATTAAGCAAATTGTCTAAACACGGAAAAATGTGGATAACCTGTAGCCTGCAATGTGCTACAACTGGAGCTAGACTTTGCGAACTCTTTTGGTGCAGTGCACAGTCCAAAGTGTAAGGCAGACAACTAATAATGTGATCCAGACACACAACCTTAAGAAACATCTGAAATCTGTATGAATAGGGATGTGATAAGCATCTTTCAAGTCTAATGTTACCAGGAAACTTAAAAGAGGAAGTAGTAATAACAGGTTATGAAGGGACATACTTTTGAATTTGGGCACCATCAAAAACAGGCTTAGAAAAAGAGATCCAGAACTGGTCTCCAAGCATTTTCTTTCTTTGTCACTAGAGACACTCGAATAAAAACCCTTCCCGACTTGGGAAGGGGTAGAGGTTCTATCACTCCTTGGGACAACATGTGATGAAAACAAGTGGAAAAACACAAGAGTCTGATCTGGAGGATGAAGAATGACACCCCTGAAAAGGAGGAATTTCCTCTCACTGCCATCTGTCACCCTGAAGACAGACTTTCAGAAGCAATTTGTCTTAATCTGTTGCCAAAGAGAAAAATGGAGATTCAGATTTTGTGGAAGAAAAAAGGGACTATGAAGGGAGGGGTTCACAGGATCTCGAATAGTCATTCAGATTAGTTGGACTGCCCTTGGTTTTGGGAGGTCAGAGAGTTTTTTTGGAACCTCCTTGCCATTTCTTCGTAAAAAAGAAGAAGTTGCGTACTCACCATAACGTTCCATCTGTATTGTCCATCTTCACTTATCCTTGACAGATGGGTTCGGTTCCAATCTCGGAACTACAGTTCAAGCCAGCCAAAAACTCTTAAGATTCACCTCTACCCAAAATACCTCTTTCTCAATTAGCTCAGATTGAGTCTGCAGAAAATTTTTAAAGATATGAAAACACACACACACACACACACACACACACACACACACACACACACACACACACACACACACACACACACACACACACACAGTAAGCCAGCTGGAAGCCTTATCCACTGTGCGTAGCATAAAACAGTTCAGCAGCATGTGGTCCATTCCATTAAAAATCTTCGAAGACGGGGGATGAAGGGGGGGATTCAAGGATAAATGAAGATAGACAACACAGATGGAACATTATGGTGAATACATAATTTCTTTATCTGATGTTGTCAATCTTCATTTTATACTTGACAGGTGGAAGAGAGTCCGCAGCTACCTAAAAACTTGGGTGGGCTCACAGAAGGATATTCCTGAGCATCATCGAGCCAAAGGATGATCCTCCCCTAGAGACCAAATCCAGTTTGTAATGAGTAATAAAAGTATGAGAAGAAGCCCATGTAGCTGCTGCACATATGTTATCCTCGAAGCTCTAGACTGAAAGACCACTGAAGTGGCTACAGACCTTGTAGAATGTGCTTTGACAGGTTTAGGCAAGGTTAATTTATTTTTATCATAAATAAAAGAAGTACAATCTTACAGCCACTTAGGATAATCTTGCTGACTGCCTTGCCCAACTTTGCAGTAGAAAAAGAAACAGCTGACTTGATTGCCTTATAGTTTTTGTTCTGTGAAGATACAAATGTAATTGTCTATGGATGTCTAGTAAATGTAGAGCACATTCTCCTTTGTTAGAATGATTAGGGGAGAAGACAGGTAAATTAATAGTCTGGTTAATATTAGCCTCTGACACTTCCTTGGGCAGGAAGGAGGGGTTTATTTGTAAAGGTACCCTAAACCTATTGAAAACTAGGTAAAGAGGTTCAGATAATGTCTGAATTTCTGAAATTCTTCTGGCTGAAGTAATGGCTACCAAAAAAAAGTGTCTTCCAAGACAGAAACTTCAGATCCCATTCCAGAGGGTTCAAAAGGGAAATGTATTACCTTCTTTAGTACTAAATTCAAGTTCCAAGGAGGAGTCAGACAGGGTTTTAACAAAAAAAAGTGTATCTCTTAAGAACAATTTACAAAACCTGTGAGAGGCTAAAGAAAGTACAGTTGTGTACACTTACCATAAATGTACATGCTCGAGTGTATTCACTGTTGCAGTCATTACATTAGGGTTATCTGCCTGCAGGTAGCCCTCAGCCGGCCTGAATATCAAAGTCTTGGGTCCTGCATCAGATGTTCTCTTCCATAACGTCAGGTCGTCAGGGGTATAAAACATGCAGCCAATGCCATTACATCAGTTTTTCTTGCCCCAGATGTCAGGTGCCCCCATAATGGAAAGCAATTATATGTTAGATTACACCTCCAACAAAAAGCAAATACAGCAGAAAGCTGAATAACACTAAACAAGAAGAAAGATATAGCCAAGAGAAGTCAGGGGGCTGGAGGGAGGGTAACCAGGACTGCAACAGTGAATACACTCTAACATCTACATTTATGGTAAGTGTACAAAACTGTACTATGTTCTTCGTGTTTCACTGCTGCAGTCATTACATTTGGGTTGATTCCCAAAGCTAAGGAAGGGAGTAGACATTTAGAGAGCATTAGGGCCAGCTATTAAGTCCTGCAAAATTCCAGTGGCAAGACCAGCTCTGGATTTAGAAAAAATAGGCATGTGGTAATGCTTGGTGAAGGTATGCACAGAGCTCCAAGTAGCAGCTTCTAGGATGTCCCTGGTAGGAACACCTCTGAGAAAGGCTGCAGAGGTAGATGCAGCCCTGGAGGAATGTGATCTTATCCCCTGTGGGGTAGGTTTTCCATGGTGCTTATAGCAGAAATGAATGCAATGGCCTATCCACTTAGAAATGGTTTGCTTTGAAATGGCCTTCCCCTCTGCCCCCGCAGCAAAGCCAACTAGCAGCTGTTCAGATTTTCTGAAAGGCTTAGTCCTGTCCAAATAAAATCTAAGTTGTCTTTGCACGTCCAAAGAGTGCAGTATTTGTTCTCCTTTGTTTTGTGGATTTGGGAAAAAAGTAGGCAAATGAATGGACTGATTAAGGGCCACACCAGACACCACCTTGGGCATAAAGGAAGGAGTGGTCATGAGGGACACCCTGTCTGCATGGAAGATGATGAAGGGCTCCATGCCATGAGGGCCTGTAATTCAGACCCTCTACTAGCTGAAGTGATGGCTAGAAGGAAGGCTGTTTTCCAAGAAAGGAATTTCAACTCTGCAGTTGCAGCTGGCTCAAAAGGAGGGAGAGTAAGCTTTTCCAAAACAAAGTTAAGTTCCCAGGCTGGAGTAAGGGCTCTCCTGGGTGGTCTTAAATTTTTGGCCCCACTGAGGAATTGCTTTAGCAGGGGGTGAGAGAAGAGGGGTGGTTCAGAATTATAATGTGCTGAGATGGCAGAGGCATTAATTTTAATTGACGAGAAGGAAAGGACCTTGTGGAGCATCTCTGTTAACTACTGAAGAATATGAGATGAGCTGGGCACAGTTGTGCCCATCCCGAGTCTGGCTCCAGGAACAGTATATTTTCCATTTTTCAGCATAGGATTTTCTAGTACTAGGCCTCCTTGCCTCCAGAATGACATCTAGCACCTGCTTACTGAGGGCTGCTATTGGAAAGCTGTAGGAATTAGATAGGCTGCAAGGTTCAGGGTTTGAAGCTGAGGGTGCAGAATCTGGCCCTCCTGCTGGGACAGCAGGGAAGGGGTCTGATGCAGGTGCCATGATTCCAGCAGTGACATAGTGCACAAGAGGTGGTACCACTGCTGGTGTGGCCAGTCTGGTGCAATCAGACTTGTCCTTGGTTTGTCCTTTTTGATCTTTAGTAGAACTTTCGAGAGGAGAGGCAGAGGGGGAAAAGCATAAACTGAGAGGCTTTCCCAGGTGAAGGACAGGGCATCTACTTTTCAAGCTTGACTGTGGGAAGTCCCTGTGCAGAATTTGTCCAATTGGTAGTTCTGAGGGGAGGCAAACAGGTCTATCTCTGGATTTGCCCATTTGTTTCTCAAAAGATTGAATACCTTTGGTTCCAGTTTCCACTCGTGTGGGTCCATGAGATTTCTGCTTAGGTCGTCTGCCAGTGAATTTAGCTTGCCTGGCAGGAACTGAGCTTGTAGGTGCACTTGGTAGCTCAAGGCTGTGTTCCACAGAGCCATGGTTAGTCTGCAGAGAGGGTATGAGTGGGTTCCCCCCTGCTTGTTTAGGTACCACATCACAGTGGTGCTGTCTGTTTTACCAATAATTGTCCTGGAAGAATGTGATCCTTGAAGGCTGTCAGGGAATTCTGTACAGCTAACATTTCTTTTTGATTGATATGCAGTTGCATCTGACTCGGGTTCTATTTGCCCTGAATGCACTGCCCTGCCAAATGAGCCCCCCATGCATAGTCTTATGCGTCTGTTGTTAGGGTTTGGACGGCAGGGGGTAGAGTGAATGGGAGCCCCTTGTTGTGGTAGCAGGCCTCTGCCCACCAAAGGAACTCTGTCTTTATACAAGGAATGATAGGAATCATTGATTCCAGGTCCTGAGAATGTTGACACCACAGGCTTTTTAGATACCATTGTAGTTTCCTCACATGCAGTCTTGCATATGGAATTAGTAGAATGCAAGAGGCCATGAATCACAGGGCTTGTAGGATTTTCCTTGCAGATAGCTGGGTCCTTGGGGCCAGTAGTTTGACGTTGGCTGTCAAATAAACTTGTTTCTCTGGCGTGAGGTAAGCCATCTGGGAAGTTGTGTTCAAGCTTGCTCCCAGGAATACAATTTGTTGGCAGGGTACTAGATGAGATTTCTTTTCGTTTATGGTGTACCCCAGTGAGGTTAGAAATTTCTTTACAAATGCCAGATGTTTTAGTAGCCTGTCCTGGCTTTCTGCCTGAATTAGACAATCGTCCAGGTATGGGTATATTTGAATATTTCTTTGACTGCAAAATGCAATGACTGGAGCTAGACACTTTGTGAATACCCAGTACATAAGCCAAAGCGAAATGCAGAGAACAGACGGTGCATGGAGCCTGCTCTGAAGTGTAGGTATTTCCTGCAAGATTCCCTTAAAGGAAGCTTACCTGGACATCCCAATAAGTCTAATGTTGCCAACCAGGCATCCTTGCCTAGCATAAGAAGCAGCTGTTGAAGTGTTATAATTTTTAATTTTGGGATTACCAAAAAGGTGTTTAGAATGGAGAGGTCCAGGATAGGACGCCAGGAGCTGTCTTTTCTGGGTACTAGTAAAAGTCTTGAGTAAAAACCTTGTACCCTTTCCTCTGCTGGGACAGAGTGAATAGCCCTGATACTTAGAAGAGAAAGAACCTGCTGTTGAGCCTCTGCCCACTGATTGTGGGTAGGTCTGGCCAATCATTTGGGGTTGGTAAGGTGTGGAAGTGGAATCTGTATCCTTGGAAAACTATATTTAAAACCCATTTGTCCTGGGTAATGAGTTCCCAGTTTTTTTGCATGCAGGGCGATCTTTCCCCCTAAGGGAGCAAGCAGTTGAGCAGGGCTTAGAAGGTTTAAGGTTAAGTCATTGTGACATTTTTCCACAGGGGGTGTCTTACTACTTCCAGCTTTGGAAGTGGAAGCCCCCCACTGCTTAGGTTTGTGAGTACCTTGAGACTGTAGCCTAGGTAGTCTGCTGTTCCTGGGTTTGGACTGAGAAGGCCTGGAAGAGACAGGAAAGGACCAATTCTTAGAAGGCCAATGCCGACTAAATCTGGGAGACTGTACTTGCAGGAAATCTTTAACAGTTTGCATAGACTTAGCTTTTTCCTCCATCTTTTTAAGGACGACTTCTGCTTTGTTGCCAAACAGGCGGTCTTGGGTTAAGGGAGCATCCAGTAATTTAGCTTCAACATGATCTGGCAGATTTTGCTCCTTAAGCCAAGCATGCCTTCTAAGTACAGACCCAGTGATAGCAGCCCTGCAAGATGCTTCTAAAGAGTCAAAGCCACATTGCAAAGTATGTTTACCAACTTGTTCAGCAGAATGCATTAAATCCTGTAATTCTTTATTTTCAGTACAGTCAGGAATCAACATCATTTTCTGTTTAAGTAGCCCCATAACATGCTATTGGTACTCTAACATACGAAACTGGCAGTTTAAGGCCCTAATGGTCAAAGCAGCAGAAGTGTATACCTTCTTACCCCATCTGTCCAAGGCCCTGGAATCTCTGTCAGATGGGGTAGGATTTTTGGCAGTAGTAGCCTTAATGCCTTTAGGCCCTTGAGAAATGGTCTGTGGGTCCGCAGTAGAATTCTTGAAGAGGAACTTGTGAGAATCCGGTACTCTGTAATACAGGTCAGGCTTCCTGGGAGCTGGAGGTAAAGTGTCTGGGGCCAGGCTAGATTCCAAGAAAGCATCATCTACAATGTACAGGACAGGAGGGATAGCTAACGGCCAGTGTTGAGGGAGGAGTAAAAATTCCCTAAGTCTCTTTCTGAGTCAAGAGTAATCCTGGCTTTCCCAACGGAAATGCTCCCTAGAGTGTGCAAGGTTTCACCAAAAGAAAAGTCCTCTGGAGGGGAAGCAGAAGGAATGGAGTCCTCTGCATCAGAATCCTCATAGGTAGATAAGGGCAAATCCTGGCAATCAGAAGAAACAGAAATTTCAGAATCCTGATCAGAAGAAAAATCAGTTCTAGGTCTCTTAGAGGGCGAAGGCTGGCTTCCCCTAATTAAAACAACAAGGTCTTCAGCCATTCTTATCATTAGTTTTTTAGGCATATGGGCCTGACCATGCGATTTGGACGTCGGTTTTTCTAGGGGTGGGTCGAGTTTTAGGCCTTGAAAAAGAAGATGGTGTTTGAAATGCAAGTCAGTAGGCCTGAATACACCCTCAGAAGCCAGTGCCTGCACAGCGGCTCCGGACCCATCCAAGGTAGAGACATCCACAGATTCCATAGTCGAAGTATCTCGCGGCATATCGGACTCCGAATGTGTCTCAGTAGAGGCCTGCGAATCTGAAGTAGCGGGTATCGGGGCTGCGAAAGCACCTGCGTACCGGCAAACTGGCGACTAGCTTAATGGAAGCATAGTCGGCAGCTTTGGACCTATGCCGTCTGCCTCTATCTTTATCTTTACATTTTTTCGGAATGTCAGCAGTCGGGTGGCTTACCGAAGCCATTTCTGGATAGTTAAACAGAGTACCAAAATAATTTCCTGCAAAAAGAGACCGACGACGAATAGTCCGAGTGTTGAATAAGGCACAAAACCGACAGCGAGAGATGTCGTGGTCTGGGCCTAAGCAAGGAATGCAGTATGAATGAAAATCTTTATGAGGTATTTGCTTTCCACAGGTAATACAATTGTTAACTTTAACTGACATCGGTTAAGAGCAAGAAAAAGGATCCCCAATGGGGTACTTAGCTTTTTTGAAGACTTCGGATCTGAAACTCGAAAACAAAAATTTCAAGAGTCGGCTGACTGGCACTTGAACTGCTTCTGCTTCGGGCACCGCGTGGCAAGAAAGTCTAATGCAATAGCGTCGGCTGCATGCTTTAAACCCCTGACTACCTGACGTCATGGAAGATGAGAAAGCACCCGATGCAGGACCCAAGACGTTGATAATCAGGCCAACTGAGGGCTACTGCAAGCAGATAACCCAAATGTGATGACTGCAACAGTGAAACATGAAGAACATCCTTTTGGAGCATTTGTCCATTTTTATATGGTAATACACATCCTGAAGGTCTACTGAGCACATCCAGTCATCTTTCTTCAGAAAGGGAAGAACAAACTGTACCATGACCACCTGTAACTTTGTCAAACAGACTTGTTCAGTATACTGAGATCCAAACTTGGTCTCCAGTCCTCCTCTGTCTTTTTTGGCACTAAAAGGAATCTTGAGTAGGTTCCAGATCCTTCTTGGTATGGCAGGACTTGTTGGATAACTCAATTGTTCAGCAGTTTCTGGCTTTCTTGCACAGCTAAATCCCTCTGATTGGGTGTACACAGGGGATTTTCTTTTGAAGAGGAGGAGGTTGAGAAAAGGGGATGATATAACCTCTGGATACAATCTGTTGCACCCAGGAATCTTTTAAATTTAGCCAGATGTTTAGATGCAAGGATAAGCATCCCCAGACTGTCTCCACAAGACAACTCAGGTGTCCCTTCAGGAACGCTGAAAGGGCTTGCCTGGGAAAGAATCCCTGAAGCCCTGGTTTTACGGCCCATCCCTGCCATAAGGGCAGCATCCTCCATTTTGACTTCCCCCTCTGCCCCTGGAGGAACTCTCTCCACATGCGTCTTGGAAAGGCCTTTGTGATTTCTTGAACCAGATTGTTCCACTGCTCCTCTGGTTCCTAGGAAAGGACTTTTTTTTGGGGGGGGGGGGTAGAAAAGTATGCCCACAGCAGAAAGGGTCTTACCATCCTTCTCACAACTGGATAAAGTTTCTTTTACTTTAGAGTCAAACAAGGACATTCCGTCAAAAGAAGCATTGACAAAAGAAGACTTTAATGGTTCTGCAAAGTCACACAGGCTCATTCAACTGTGCCTTCTTATGGCTACGCCTGTACCCGCTGCTCTAGATGTCCCTTTTGACTGTATGACTGATCAGCCTCATGAATAAATTGGACAGACTCCAGGGTGGCTAACTGGGAAGCCACTTTCTCTTAAGACTCCCTCAGCTACAGCTCCTGCAAGGGTGTCTGTCAACTCTTTAATCAGATCCTGTCACAGTCTGGTGAAATGTGCCAAAAAATTCAAGGATCTTTTGGCGAAGGTCGATGAAGCGTAGACCCACTTCCCAAACCTATCCATGGCCCCAGACTCCCTATTGGGCAGATGGATGGTGGAACTCTCCTTAGCATTGCTCCTTTTTAGTGGCTGCCACTACGACCATAGCATCTACAGCCAACCCCTTAGCTCAAAACTACTTGTCCTCTGGAGTGGAAAGAATCTTGTCTGGTCTTTTGGGGATGGGCTTGATGGTGTCTGGAGCCTTCCACACCCACTGAGAAATCAACTGAATGAGTTAATCAGTGGGCGGAGTCACCCAAGAGGTAGATGGGCAGTTGCCAAAAGCCTGCAGGTAAACAGATTCCTCAGAGGAAAGGTTTTGGGACTTCCAGCCACCCCTCTACTTTAAAATTTCCAAGATGTCTCAAAATGAGACATCTTCAGGGGGTGACCATGGAGACCCAGCTCCCTCATCGACATCCGTGTCTTCTGAGACAGATTCCAGGGGGGGGAATCCAAGTACTTCCTCTTGCAATTCTTTTTCTGAAGGACCTCCTCAGGGGGATAATCTCTGGAGGTATCAGAAGATCAGTCAAACTTTATATCTTCTAGTCTTTTTTCTTAATTTTTCCAGAAAGGGGGATGTCTACACTTACTAGACATACACAGAAAATTACATTTTTACCTTCATAGAACAAAGGACATTAGAAAATCTGACCAACTCTTTATTGCCTTTTCTTCAGCTTCTTTAGGCAATGCAGTATCTAAGATTACCTTGGAGAAATTGCTTAGGGATTGTATCACCTTTGTTTACAACAGAAAGGAACTCCACCCACCATGTCCTGTGAAAGCACATTCATCAAAAGCCATAGTAGCTTCCGGAATTTTTTTTATGCCAGAGCTTCCTTAGATGATATTTGTGCAGCAGCTACCTGGGTATCATTACGAACTGGACCAGGTCTCTAGGGGACGTGCATCATTCGGCTCGATGGTGCTCAGGAAGATTCTTCCATGAGACCTCCCAAGTTTCAGGTAGCTAGGGACTCTGTCCCACAGTCAAGGATTCTGCGAAGATTGACAACATCAGATAAAGAAGTTATGTCTCATCATAACATTCCATCTGTGTTGTCAATCTTCACTAATCCATTCCCTTCGTCCTCCTTTCCCCTGGCCTTACAGCTCTTGATGGATCGGATATTCCCAAAGACTGGCTTCATAATAGGGACAAAGACATGTTCTCTTATCTACTATTTCTTGTCTGTCACTATTGTACGCAGATTCGATCTCTGGTGAGGAGCATTGTGGGTGGAGCCTGGCTCCAGAGTTTTTGGAGGGTGCGAGCTGGAGTGGTGGCCAGGTCGGTTCCGAAGCTCGGGGCCAAGCACACAGTCAAGTACTGGTGAAGATCAACAACACAGATGGAACATTATGGCACGACATAACTTCTTTTTTTCAGTCCTGGATAAATTAAAATAAATTTGTTCCTCACAATGCACCTAACATCATCTTCACAAAATCCATCAAAGACTGCAGCATTCTGATTCAGGGACTGGTTTGCAATATTTTTCCTTCTTATCATCAGTCTGTCTGCCATTCTCATTACCAAACAAAAGACTAAAAGGTAGTTTCCCAGAAAATATATTTTGGCTAAAATATCAGATTACTGGTGTGGTATACAAGTAAAACTTTTTTTTTTTGTAAATCATTTCCATATTTTCTTTTGAAATGGACAGGCTGCTGACATTTATGAAAATGAGTAGGATTTTTAGTTATAATGGCAGTACCTTCTGATTCTAAAGTCACATTGTTTATTTCCCTCGTTTGTGGCGTAGGTCCCTGCCCTGGCCATGGGTCAAATAGTCCATAGTGCTGTCATTCATTTTGTAGTTGGGCAGGTTGGCAATTCAATCCTTAATCCTTTCTGAATGTCATACTGCAGTCTGCACCAAAAACTGACTCTTGTTGTACTCACAAGTTCATCTAGATTGTGTTACCATGTAATTTTGCGAACGGTTATCATTCTGGCAACCTTGGTGCAGCGGTTAGCGTTGTCGCCTCACAGCAAGAGGTTCTCCCGTTCAATTCTCGGCTGGAGCACCTAATGTGTGGAGTCTGCATGTCCTCCCCGCGGTCAAGTGATGTTTAAAGGCATGCAGGTAGGTGCGTGCATGAATGGGTGTGCCTTCTTTGAAGGCTGGGTGTCAGGCTGGTACCTTGGCACTGTAAAAATCCACTGCCAGTCATTAGCAGACCAGCTTACCGCTGTGGTGACCCGTAACTGGGAAAAGCCGAAAGACATTACTTTTATCATTCTGGCAACCTTTAATACCTTGGGGATTCGAAACTCTGTGTTCCTAATAGTCAATATTTCTCTAGCAAGCTTCTAAACCTTATAGACCTGCACTGTATTGCATGATTTTTTTCCTTGATGAGTGGATGGGAAACCACAAATTTGTCCCAGGGGTTCCACCTGTGTCCCTCATTGACAGGTGCTGACTGAGGTTTTTTTTGGAGGGGATAAACTCGTGGCTAGGCTTGTAAGGGCCCCATGGTCATTAGCCTAGTAGAGGAGCTCTCTGAGCATGTAGCCCAGGCCGGTATGACCCTGACCTTGAGTAGCATCTTACCCTCACCAAGAATTATGCCACAATATGAAGAGAAGATAATCAATTTCAACAATTGGCTTAAGTATTGGTGTCATTCAAAGGGGATCCAGTGCCTGTCTGCCTGGGATGACATGCTCAACAAACCACGATGCTTCGCTAGGGACGGCTTGCACCTGTCACCCCTGGGCTTTTGGATATTGGCAAAGGCTCTTGCCACCCCCACAGTGCCTTTTTTAGGCAAGGCTCAAAAGACAAACCCACCTCCATAGGTATCACAAGGGATAAGAAACTAAGAGTAATGCTACTCAGCGCCAGAAGTCTAAACCTCAAGATGCACGCACTCGAAACTCTCCTTAGCATGGAGAACATTGATATCTGTGCAGTAACAGAAACCTGGTTCAAGGCTCCCGAGAGCACCCCAGCACTACCAGGTTATACCTCATACCATGTTTTTTGGCCCCAAAACTTGGACCGAACCACAAAAGGAGGGGGGGAGTATCAATATTCGTCAAAGATACCCACACCTCCAGGTTGGCGGCACAGCATGAAGCATCAGAGACTATCCATGTGCAACTAACAGTGGGTAAAACTGCCTTCCAGTTTATAGCCTGCTACAGACCACCCTCTCAAACCCAGGAACCCCACTCGGCCTTCCTGAGAACACTGGAAAATATGAAGGTCTCTCCAAACACCATTATATTGGGCGACTTCAACTACCCTAACATAGTCTGGGAGCATTACTCTAGCTTCAACACCCAGCCCAAAGGTTCCTAGAATTTATAAACTCAAATGCTACGGAACAACTTGTTGCCACTCCCACAAGAGGGGAAAACATACTGGACCTGATCATCACCAACATGGGGACTCTATGCTCCAGACCAGAAGTGTATCCCTCACTGGTAAGATCAGACCATAAACTAATCTCACTAGATATTCACATCCCGACCCCAGCCCCTCCCCAGAAAACCACAGTGAAAAACTTCTCTAAAGCAAATTTCACACTCCTCAAAACCGAGGTGGAATCCTTCAAAGCCCCCGGGCCTGTGGAAAATATGGCTCAGACAGCAGAATCCTTTATAAACGCATTCTATGAACACCTTCAGGAATGCATGGATCATGCAATCCCAAATAAAACCAAGACCCAATCCTCCAAAGTTAGGCATCCTGTCTGGTGGACCCCAGCCATAAACAAGCTATACAATAGAAGGAGGAAGCTACTACATGATAGAGCAAAATCCCAAAAAGGGAAGGCATCTCTGATCAGTATTAGCAAAAAACTACGGGCACTCATAAAATCGTCTAAGGCCAGCTTCAAGAGAAAAACTGCACAGGACACTAAAGATAATCACAAGGCTTTCTTTAGTTATGTTAGGAACCTGGGTGGGAATTCCCAGATATGCTCAGAATTAGTCCAAAATGACAAAAAATACACCGAACCCACAGACATTGCCAACATCCTAGCTGACAGGTTCAGCGCAAACTTCTTCCCTCCTTCCCCACCAAAAGGGCAAATATCTATCCCAGCAGAGTGCTGCCCCCCTGACATCTCAGATGCTCAGGTAAGAGCCGCCCTCTCCAAAGCAAAAAACACAGAATCAGTGGGACCAGACGGTGTCCTGGGCTGCGTCCTACATGAACTCCAAGAAGAACTAAACCCAAACATAAAACTACTGTTCAATCTCAGCCTTACTACAGGATATGTACCCAAACAGTGGTGTACAGCAACAGTGGTCCCTCTCCACAAAGGTGGTGCCTCAACGGATCCTGGAAACTATTGCCCCATAAGCCTGACTAGCTTGGTCTGCAAAGCTATGGAAAGGATCATCATGGACCTCATAAATACAGATATTGGGGACCTACAGACACTGGATCCTACCCAGTTCGACTTTAAGGGCAGATCCTGCCTCTTAAACCTGGTCGATTTTTTTGAAACGGTCACCAAGGCCATTGACGAGGGGAAGGTGGTCCACACAGCCTACCTGGACCTTGCAAAAGCCTTCGATACAATACCCCACTCGGGCATTATAGATAAGCTCACCAGCTTAAATATAAACCCCTATGTCACTAGATGGGTTGCAAACTGACTCAAGGACAGAACCCACATGGTTAGAATTGCTGGAGCCATGTCAGACTCCAAACCAGTTACAAGTGGCGTCCCACAAGGCCCAGTCTTGGGACCTCTCTTGTTTGGTATATATTTCTCGGAGATACAGGCTAACACGGAAGGACTGTGGCTGACCAAGTTCGCAGATGACTGCAAACTGGGCGCCATAATAGACTCTCCAGCCGACACAAGCATCCTACAAAAGGGCCTCATAGAAACAGACAACTGGTGCCAGAGCCATAGCCTCAAGCTAAACGCCAAAAAGTGTATAGTCATCCCCTTTGGCAAAAACAAAGTGCCTACAATTTACCACATAGGTGGTAATCCATTAAGTACGGAAGAAGTAATTAGGGACCTGGGGACCCAAGTTGATAGCAATCTCTCATTTAACAATCACATGGCCAAAGTGGTTAGAAAAACATTTTATATAACCCATCTAATCATGAAGGGATTCACATCTAGATCAGGGGAGGTCATCGTGCCTCTTTACTCATCCCTCATCAGGCCCATAATTGAGTACAATGCCCCTTTTGGGATGTACCTTACCAGACACCTGCAGCAACTGGAAAGACCCCAAAAGTACCTCACCAAGAGGATCAAAGGGCTCAAACAGATGCCATATGCTGCCCGGTTAAAGAAACTCCAGCTCTACTCAGTGGCATACCGCCTGCTCAGAGGCAATCTGTGCCTGACGTATAAAGCCATGCCCAACCTGGAATGAATGGACACGCTGCACCTCAGAAAATCCAAATCCCATCGAGCTATGTGCTCGAGAGACTTAAACCTCAGCATTGAAATAAATAGGACATGCTGGAGGGACAGATTCATAACCCAGAGGCTCCCTTCACTCTGGAATAAAATCCCAGTCCAGGTTAGGCAGAGTCCCTCACTGACTCTCTTCAAGAGGAATCTTGATGAGTGGATGGGAGATAGTAGGTTTACCCCGGGTATCACTTCTGTGTCACTGTTAGACAGAGGCACAGTATACTAACCTCAAAAAAGGGCATAGCAAAATTCATTTAAAATGGGTGGCGAAAGCCAAACACACTCTGGCTAGGCTTATAAATGCCCTAGGGCAGATAGCCTAGTATGAACCTATGAACCTCCTATGATCCTATGAAGATGATAGTACCTGAGCCTATGATACCGGAAGCTTCAGCACCCACTGTCCCAGTGGAGAGACAGGAGGAATAACAGAACTAGAGGGGGGTACCTGTTCCAAGAGGGAAGGCACCCACTAAGTCTCTACAAGAGAAAGCACCCTCTGCATAGCCTTGAAGGCTGACCCTCTAAAGAGGGAAGGGAGCCGGAAACCAAGAAGGACAGCCTTGGAACCGGAGGCACTGTCCGGTCCAAAGAACCAACCCCTCCCCCCCCAAGACCAAAGCAGAAGCCAAACTAACTCAACCTGAAGCTTAGAGGTGCAGGGATGGCTCAGAAAAACCTGTAGTCAAGACTCGTCTTTCAGAAATGTCAGGATACCCATGGCTCTGGGAGGTCTCTGGTTCAGAAACAACAAAAGAGCTCAGGGTAACTACTGGCTCTGATGAAGCAAGCAACTCTGGAGCCAGTACAGTCAGTGCCGGCAGTTCCAGAACAGAGGACTCTAAGACCTCAGAGGAGGTTAGAGGAGGAGTAGTTATTGGTGCAAAAAGTTTCTGTACCAATACCCAAAGGGGTCAGCACCAAAGGAGGGCCTAAAAGCCCTCTAGCTCAAAATTTTATTCACTAGCCTGTACACGTCAAGTTCTGAAAGGCTTTTGGTGGAATGGAAGGATGACGTGGAAGGGGACTTTGGCCTCTGCAAGAATACCTCTGGGAACTCCCCAGCAAAAGGGTCAATAGAGGGACAGTAGGTAGTTTTAGGCAAAGTAGTCTTGTCAGGTGACGCAGCAGTCAGTTTTTGTATCTAAGCCTTCGACACTGAAGGGCTCGAAATTGCAATCCATGCCAGAATACACGTTGGCACAGGTGTGTCCACAGCAGAGGCTTTCGGTTTCATGGGAACTGTCGGAGCTGAGGTCTTCAATTTTTTGGCTTTTGGAACAGATAGGAAGATTGGAACAAAGAGACTTCTTTTCTTTGATTTTTCAACAGAGAACGAGGAAGAAGGAGAGTCTTAGTTTTTAGTTACCTTACAATGTTACCTTACAATACTTTTAAACAGATGGGAAAAAAATTAATGCTCTAAAGTATGTTACAGTCTTGAGAGATGTCCGTTAAAACAAAGCAAAGTGCTCCTAGCTTTAAAATAACTTTCTTGAAGAGGAAAGTAATAAAACACCAACAAAATTAAGAAAACGGAAGTTTTTTTCCTATATGGAAATTATCTTCCCAATAAAGAAAAACACTAGCTGACTGTCGATCCTCAAAGCCTTAGAGGAGCATACTCTGCAGCAGTAAAGGTACGAAGGGCTTCACACACAAACTTGCCTTTTAGTCATCTCAGCTTGAGCTACTTGACAGTTTGGATGCATGGAAGATGTGCTGAAGCTTTGGAAGCTGGCCGGCTCTAATATCCTTGACAGGATATAAACTATAGCTAAGGCCTCGACACCTCTATAACCTCAATCCATTTTACATAGAAAGCCCACTTCCAACCTTAAGCTGGGCAATTCCAAAGTCTATGGAGAAGCTATAATTGCCTATCAGTAGCCCGTATGAAGTGTAATGAATTTTTTTAGGTCAAAAAGGCTTAAAACACAGGATGAGATTTCAGAGACATTCTGCATCAACAAATGTGAGGTTTTCACACTACTACTACCGTAAATCCCTTCATATACTGCCATGTGAATGGTGTTTCCATTTATACTCAGACAATAATAATCTGAAAACTGTCAATGAAGGTAAATGGCAAACATTATCATCACATGTGAGATTTTGCTGCAGGTGAATGGCCAAACTTACAGAGCTTTTATAAAACCCCCTGCACATGGTCATCCTCTCCCATGCTGCTTACATCAACAGGGAACACATCACATAAAAAGGAGAATGCCCATACAATCTTCATTTTTTGGGGGAGGAGAGGGGTTTACAAAGGTCATCAGAAATAAGAGTGCCTACTAAGCAGGTATGAAGGTGTTTTCCACTCCAAGGACAATAAAAGAATCTAAGAAAGGAGGGAATCTCCTACAAAAAATTAAAAAAAAAATCTCCTAAAACTGGGCATGACAGGTGAAAAAGCGAGGCAGCCTGTACTGCTACAGTGTCCATCACTACATGTAGGAAAAGTACTAAAGAAGCTGTGTAAAAAACTGGAAAGAGAGGGAAAGAAATAGAGCCCTGCAGCAATGCAATGACAAAAATCTGGAAAAGAAGTCAAGCTAGAAAAACTATGAACTGACATGCAAATAACTACATCACAAAGACTCTGGGCTGAGAGATTCCTGAAAGTATGTAGTTAGTTGAAGAAGTTACTGTTCTCGATTAATGCACCCTGATCTAATCTTGTACATTACTGTTTACTGGCACAAGTGAAAGCAAAGCAGCCAGGCAACCAAATGAACAAGGTTTGCTTGGAAAGAGATCTCCGCTGCTCACACTGCATGAAGGGTGTAAAGAGACTGTCTCTTTGAAACTCTCAGATATGTCTAAATAACATCTTAATTGCCTCTGCACCTCTGAAAGGTGGTAAAGCTGTTCTCATTTGTTCTGTATTAGGCAAAGAAACACTGGAAGCAGACTAGCCTGGTTTAGTGCCACTTCTAAGACCACTTTCAGCATGAATGATGGACTGAGTCCTACGGTCCATCCTCATCTTTATACAGACTATAATGTAAGGCACTTCCCAAATTAAGGCCTGCAGTTTTTAGAGCCTTTTACTGAAGTAATGCTGGTTTGTAACAGTTATAAAAGCTAAGAGCTTCATAAGGTCTAGCAGTGACTTGTTCAGCAGTTGCACAATAAGCAAATGGAGGCTGAAGGAGTCAAACCCTGGACTACAAGAAGAAGCTCATCAGCTTATGCCTTTAATCCTCTGCACTTCGACATCCCGCTTTATTTTTTGATTTACATTTTCTCTGTGCTGCTTGCCATCCATGCAAGACATCATTTAATCAACCCTAGCTGTATCAAACTACATGGTAAAGGAAGCTGATCATTTATTTACACAAAAAGTTTTAAAGCACAGAGTTTGAACTCCAAATAGGTTATAAACAGAAAAATGTCAAATAGTAATTTTATTACTTAATAAAATTAATTTCTATAAGGTCATTTCAATGGTCTTCATTGATTAAAATTTATAATTTACGTACCAATTTTTAAAATAAACCTAAATTCATCCTGAGCAGTTCTATGGGCAATGTCACCTGCTATAATATAATTAGGCAGTGTCCTTAATTAGAATTTCAACAGTCCTGGGTTAACATTATATTTACTACAGAAACACAGCACAACTGGACTCAAATTATTCCCACTGATCTCCCTTATATGCTTCTGAATGCCAAACTTTCATGCCCTTAGTAAATTCTGAAATAGCCTGCATGCTTCGATTTCCTTAACTAAACTCCACCTCACTTATCCATATATAATTTACCTGCAATGCAGAAACTACAAAGTAAATACAAAACATTGCCTTTTCTAGCATTCAGATTTTGTCTCATACCACATTCCTTTAAAGCATGGGGTTACTCTAATTCAGCCTTGCAGTATTACAATCTGCAAAGACTAAATAGTAACACTGCCTGAACATCTGCTTTTTGCAAAGTCATTTTTACAGCCTGGTGGTGCTGCGGTAGAGTTGTCGCCTCACAGTAAGACGTTGTCCTGTTCGATTCTCAGCTAGAGCATCTTCTGTCTGGAGACATGCGTGAATGGGCGTACCTTCTTTGAAGGTTGTGCAGCAGAACCGGCAAGTAAAAATCTACTGCCAATCATTAGCGGACCAGAGTTCTGCTGTGGCGACCCCTAACTGGGAAAAGCCGAAAGACACAACAACAACATTTTTACAGCCTGGAAGACTTAGGAAATCTATTATAACTGTACAGTCAAAACAGCAAAATGCAAACCTTTTACAAATGATAGAGCAATGTACTGATAACTTTCTGTCAATGTAATGGGACTTTTGAGTGTTTACAGCAGATCCAGTTTGCTTAGCTCATGCATCACAATTTAAAAAGCAATTTGGTAAAAGCAGTGCTAGATAACTGGCTGTTTTGTTAGTAAATGTTTATTTTGTGCTCCATTCATATGTATTTCCCTTCCAGACAACAAGTTCTTAATTTGCCTTAGTTTTAAACACAAATGTACTGCACACCAGCAATAAAGGAACTTCTCCATTTACTGTGTATATATTCAGCATTTAAGTAGCACAGTGAATAAAATGTGTCGCACACAAGGTAAAATTTAAAACAGGGTCTTGAAATGATCATTTTGTTTATTTAAGTCTTCAGAGGTAACAAAACTATAGATAAATAAGCAAATCAGCAAGTCTGGCTCAGAAATTACTAGAATACTGACTCCATCAGAAATGGTACTTTAGGCCCTCTAAAAGTTATGGTTCATGCAAAGGAAAATATTTATGTTTCCATCAAGAAATGTTCTACATATCAATTATAAACAGGAAGTCTACAAAAAAAGCCACTTGTATTTTATTTTTATTGATTTGTTCACAAGAAAACCTTAAAAGATGAAAGCATCTCTTACCGGAGGCAACCTGGGAATACTGGTATGTTAAAAAGTGACCAGATTGGAATGTATTTATTTATTTAATTTATTTACTTATATTATTAACATTTGATTACCTGGAAAGGCCGACTGGGTAGGAGCCCTTTTTCAGTGCAGACTTGGGGAGAAAAGGTGCAAAGTACTACAAAACATTTTAAGAACAATAATTTTACAGTTTTTAAAAATAATACAAAAAAAACTGCAGTTTAAATAATTATACCAAATTAGATACGATATGAAAACATTGGTTAAAAATAGATACAAGTTGTATGATAATGATTTAATAATAGAGAGAAATTTTAGCCAGTTTATAGAGAAATTAAAGGTAAGTGACTATAATACAAAAGTAAAGTTGTGTACACTTACCATAAATGTAGATGTTCGAGTGTATTCACTGTTGTAGTCATCACATTTGGGTTAGCTCTGCCAGGGTAGCCCTCAGCCGGCCTGAATGCCAGAGGCTTTGTATTTCTGCATCTGTTGCTGTCGCTTCAGGACTGACGTCAGGTCATCAGTAGTATAAAGTAAGGCAGCCAACACCATTACATCAGTTTTTCTTGCCCTAACCTGTCAAGAGCCCCCAAGTAGCAGCCAGGTTCTGGTGGAAGAATCCCATCAGTAGAAAGTAAATATCAATATGTCCCTTGTAAGGAAAGGGAAGAAAGGGGAATGGAAGGAGGGAAACCAGGACTACAACAATGAACACACTCGAACATCTACGTTTATGGTAAGTGTACACAACTGCACTATGTTCTTCGAGTTTCGCTGTTGCAGTCATCACATTTGGGTTGATTCCCAAAGCTGAGGAAATGGGTGGAGGCAGTCAAGGAAACTAGGGGCTGGCTAGGATGTCCTGCAAGACTGCAGAGGCAAACCCTGCCCTGGATTTGGAGAAGAGAGGTAGGTGGTAATGTTTGGTAAAAATGTGAACAGATGTCCAGGTGGCAGCCTCCAGGATGTCCCTGGAGGGGACTCCTCTGAGGAAAGCTACAGAGGTGGAGGCTGCTCAGGTGGGGTGAGTCCTGACCCACTTGGAGGGAAGCTTTCCATGTTGTTTGTAGCAGAAATGGATGCAGTGTGCCATCTGTAAGGAAATTATTTGTTTGCAGATGGCTTTGCCTTCTGCCCCTGTAGCAAAACTAACCAGCAATTGATCAGACTTTCTGAAGGATTTAGTCCTGTCTCGATAGAATCTGAGCCGTCTGTGCATAGAGAGTGCAGGATCCTTTCACCCTTGTTCTGGGGATTAGGAAAAAAGGTTGGCACATGAATTGATTGGTTGAGAGCCACACTGGACACCACCTTGGGCATGAAAGATGGGTTAGTCCTGAGGGATACCCTGTCAACATGGAAGATGAAGGGTTCCATGGCCATGATTGCTTGCAGCTCGGAGACTCTCCTGGCTGAAGTGATGGCCAGAAGGAAAGCGGTCTTCCAGGAGAGAAATTTTAGCTCTGCAGAAGAAGCCTGTTCGAAGGGGGGCAGGGTGAGCTTTTCCAACACAAAGTTAAGGTCCCAAGCTAGGGTCGGTGCTCTTCTGGGTGGCCTCAAGTTGCTAGCCCCTCTTAGGAACTGCTTGATCAAAGGGTGTGAGAAAAGAGGCCGCTCAGTGGGAAAATGAGCAGAGATTGCAGAGGCATGAATTTTAATAGAGGAAAAAAAGAGAGGCCACTGTGTAGCAGGTCAGCTAAGTAATCCAGGATGAGAGGGAGGTAGGGCTGTGCCGTATTGGCTCCCTTAGCTTGAATTCAGGTGCAGAACCTTTTCCATTTGTCAGCATAAGACTTTCTGGTGCTAGGGCATGTGGCCTCACGTATAACATCTAGAGCCTGTTTACTGAGGTTGGCAGATTGATCGAGAGTTAGGGAATAAGCCAAGCTGCCAAATTGTGCGTCTGCAATTGGGGATGCATGAAATCCCCTTCCCTCTGGGTCAGGAGGATTGAAGTCTGAGGAAGATGACATGGAGGCAGTGGAGACAGGCTGCGCAGCAAGGGGTACCAGGGCTGGCGAGGCCAGTCTGGAGCTATAAGAATTGTCCTTGTTTTTTCCTCCTTTATTTTGAGCAGTACCCTGGGGATGAGAGGTAGTGGAGGAAAGGCAGAGACTGACAGACTGACCCAGGGGAAGGCCATCCACTTTCCAAGCCATGCAGTGATGCTCCCTGGTGCAGAATTTGCTGAGCTGATGGTTGGTGTGGGAGGCAAATAGGCCAACCTTTGGGGTGCCCCATTTCTGAGTTATTAGGGTGAAGGTTCTTCTGTTGATCTGCCACTCGTGTGGATCCAAAAGATTTCTGCTTAATTGGTCTGCCAGAGAGTTGAGAGAACCTGGTAGGAACTGTGCTAACAGGTGGAGTTGCATGGCAGAGGCTGTGTGCCAAAGGGTTATAGCCAGGCTGTATAGAGGGTAGGAATGAGCCCCTGCCTGCTTGTTGATATACCACATCACAGTGGTGTTGTTTGCTTTGATCAGGAGAGCCCCTGGGGAGAGAAGGGGCTTGAAAGCTATCAAGGCGTGCTGGACAGCCATCATCTCTTTTTGGTTGATGTGCAGAGGGATTTGCTTTGGGCTCCATTGGCCCTGTATGCACTTGCCGTCCAGGTGTACACCGCAGGCATAGTCTGATGCATCTGTGGTAAGGGTCTGGGTGGCGGGGGGTGGTGAGAAAGGTAGTCCCTTGCTGTGGGAGCATGCTGTTGCCCACCAAAGAAAATCTTTTCTGAGGCAAGGAATTATAGGTATAAGAGTCTCCAGGTCTTGAGAGTGTTGACACCCATAGGCTTTTTAGGTACCATTGAAGTTTCCTCATATGCAGTCTGGCATATGGAATGAGTAGTATGCAAGATGTCATGAACCCCAGAGCTTGCAGGATTTTCCTTGCAGATAGCTGGGGTCTGGTGGCTAGCTGAGAGAAGTAGGCTGTCAGGAATATGTGTTTTTCTGATGTAAGGAATGCCATCTGGGATGATGTGTCCAGGCTTGCTCCCTGGAATATAATCCATTGGGTGGGCACCAGTTTGGATTTCTTTTTGCTGATTGTGTACCCTAGGGAGGTTAGTAGGGACTTTATAAAAGGCCAGGTGCTTGAACAGCTTTTCCTGGCTGTCTGCCTGAATTAGGCAGTCGTCTAAGTATGGGTAAATCTGGATATTCCTTTGTCTGCAATGGCCAGAGCCAGACATTTTGGGAAAACTCTGGGAGCAGTAGATAAGCCAAAGGGAAGCGCAGAGAACTGAAAGTGCTGAGATCCTGCCCTGAAACGGTGATATTTCCTGCATGATTCCCTGATAGGAATGTGGAAGTAGGCCTCTTTTAGATCTAGGGTGGCTAGTCAAGCATCCTTGGAGAGCATGGGTAGCAGCTGTTGGAGGGTGAGCATTTTGAATTTTGGGATCACCAGAAAGGTGTTTAGAATGGATAGATAGAGGATGGGGCATCAGGTGCCCTCTTTTCTGGGTACCAGAAAAAGTCTGGAGTAGAAACATTGACCTTTCTGTTCTGCAGGAATGTGCTCTACTGCTCTCATAGAGAGCAGGGAAAGGACTTGCTTTTGTGCCTCTGCCCACTGGTTTGGAGATAGATCTGGAAACCCTTTTGGGGTTTGAAGGGTGTGGAAAGAAAATTTTTATCCCTGGGACACTATGTTGAGAACCCAGCGGTCATTGATAATGGTGGCCCAGGTGCTTGTGTGAAAGGAGAGTTTTCCTCCTAGGGGTAAAGTGAAGATGGGCAGAGGGAGGGGGAGGAGGAGGCGAGTCATTGTGAGTTCTTGCCATAAGGGGGTGGCTTAGAACTCCCTGGTTTTGAAGTGGATGTAGTTCACTGCTTAGATTTCTGCATTCCCTGTGGCTGCTGTCTGGGGGGTCTGATTCCCCGGGGTCTGGGCTGGACTGGCTTAGTGGGAGCAGGAAAGGACCAGTGCTTGGTGGGACAATGCCTGCTGAACCTGGGTGGCTGGACCTGTAAGAAATCCTTAACTGTCTGCATGTCTGCATAGATTTTGCCTTTTCTTCCATCTTTTTTAAGACCTCTTCTGCCTTAGTGCCAAATAAGTTGTCTTTGTGCAAGGGGGGCATCCAACAATTTAGATTTGACATGGTCTGGCAAGGGCTGTTCCTTAAGCCATGCATACCTTCTAATGACAGATCCGGTGACTGCTGCCCTGCAAGAAGCTTCTAGGGTGTCAAAACCACAGTGCAAGGTGTGTTTAGTTACTTGACTTGCAGAATGCATCAAGTCTTGTAACTCTTTAGATTCTGCACAAGCAGGAAAGGAAGACATTTTTTGTTTGAGGAGTTCCAGGGAATGTTGCTGAAATTTTAGCATATGGAACTGACAATTTAGTGCCCTGATAGCAAGAGTAGCTGAGGTGTATACATTTTTACCCCATCTGTCTAGTGCTCGGGAATTCTTATCTGAAGGGGTGGGATTCCTGGCAGAGATTGCTTTAATCCCTTTAGGCCCTTGAGAAATTACCTCAGGGTCAGCAGTAGGATTTTTAAAAAGAAATTTGTGCGAGTTAGGGATTCTGTAGTACCTGTCTGGTTTTCTGGGTGCAAGAGGGAGGGTATCTGGATTCCAGGAAAACATCCTCCACAACATCCAGGACTGTGGGGATGGCAAAGGGTCTGTGCTGAGGAAGGTCATAGAATTCCCAGAGTCTCATTTTAGACTGAGGGTAGTCATGACTCTTCCATTGGAAATGCTCTCTTAAGGTATGAAGGTTTCCCCAAAGGAAAAATCCTCTGGGGGAGAGGCTGAAGGGATGGAATCCTGTGTATCAGAATCCTCATAAGCAGAGAGGGGTTGCATGTCTTCATATTCAGATGCATCAGAGTCATCTGACTCTTGTTCAGACAAAACTACAGGGGACTCTTTCTTTTGGAGGGGGCAGCATAGCTTCCCTTGATCAGCATGATAAGGTCTTCCGCCATTTTAACCATTTGAGACTGTGACAAGGAAGCAGGTGCCCGAGATTGGGTTGTCAGTCTCTTGGGTGTGGTTCGTACCCTGGGCCTAAGAAACTCTGTAGTTTTCGAAAGAGCGGTAGTCTCAAAAGAAGACGTCAGTTTGTGTCGAGAATCGGTAGTGGGAAGGACTTCCTCAGAAGCCAGTGCCTGCTCAGCGGCTCTGGACCCATCCAAGGTAGAAACAACTGCAGGATCCTTAGTCCAAGAGGAGTTTTTCGGCATACCGGACTCCAAAAGGGTCTCGGTAGCGGCCTGCAAATCCACAGAAGCGGGCATCAGGGGCTATGAAAGCACCTCACTGAGGACCGGAGAACTGACGACTAGCTTAACGGGAGCGTCGTTGGTAGGTTTGAACCTGTGTGGTCTGTCTCTGTCTTTATCTTTACTTTTTTTGGAAGCTCTGCTGTTGGATGGCTTACCAAAGCCATATTCGGAGTTCGAGGGCTGTAAGCGAAAATATCTAGCTACAATAACAGCCCGACGATGGATAGTTCTGGCGTTGAACAAAGCACAGAAACGACAGCGGGGGATGTCGTGGTCTGGGCCTAAACAAGTGATGCAGTAAGAATGACAGTCTCGGTGTGGTATTTGCTTTCCACAGGAGAGACAATTGTTAACTTTTTCTGACATTGGTTAGTGCAAGAAAAAAGGATCCCCAACAGGGTACTTAGCTTTAGAAGACTTCTGCTTCAATTCGGTAGATGAAACTCAGGTAGTGGCCAACCAGCACTCGTGTGAACTGATTCTGCTTCAGGCTCCATGGCAAGAAAGACTGATGTAATGGCGTCGGCTGCCTCACTTTAAACTACTGACAACCTGACGTCAGTCCTGAAGCGACAGCAACAGACGCAGAAATACTAGGCCTCTAATATTCGAGTCGGCCGAGGGCTACCCTGGTAGAGATAACCCAAATGTGATGACTGCAACAATGAAACACGAAGAACATTAGGGATTACAATATGAAGTTAAAGGAAAGCAGGCTTAGGGTATACTTACAGAGAAAGCCAAGGGACAGAAATTGATACAAGTAAGGAAATGCATGAAGGGAGAGTAAAGAGATGTACAGTATGAATAGCTATATGACACAGTGTGCAACAGGAATAAGATATGAATATTTAATTTAAATATGACATTCAACATGCAATACAAATGAGAAATGCACAGTATGCAACTAGAAACAAATATAAGATTACAAGACAAAGCTCAACATTTGTGTGTGTTACATTGCAATATTCTGTTTTACTATTAAGACATAATCACACCTCTCAAGTGTCCAGATTTTTGCCTCGTATCTTTGGTCTGTTCCTCATATTTGTGTTTTTCTGGCAAATTGCTGATGGCTGAAATCATTAAATAATGACAGACATTTCAGTTTCAAACTCTATCCTTAAGATAATGCATGCTAACACAAAACCTGTTATTCTAGCAACTTTCTAGGTTTATAAGAGTAATATTAAAAAAATCTGTCCCTATTTTTGGGTCTTTGTTTCCCCGTTATTTTTGTCTTTGTACAGATTTCTTGGGTTAAGTGTCAAGAGGTATGGACATAATATATGCAACAAAAAATAGCTTACCAAGTTCAAGCTGTAGTGCAAACCTTCTGAAGAATAGGAAAATCTGCCCTGAATATAATACTCTGCCTACAAGTAAGCAGTACAGGTACTCGCAAAGAAAGCTATCATATCAACTTTAGCTCAATGTTAGAAGCACAGATGCTGAGTTGTGACACAATGTAGAAATAGCACTGTTACCGCAGCATGAGAATATAAAATGCTTCTTCACACAGATCAATACTCCTTGGAAAGCCTCAATTCTCAAAATCCCAGTGAACCACTTTACTCCGGAGTTAAATCTACAAATTCAACCATCTCAAAATATAAAAAGTCAGCAGATGAAGTACACTTATCTGCAGCAATAGTGTAAGGATGAATTTTATAAAATCATAGGTTTTGACCAGACTTAAAATGAAGGCTGCAATATATTTAAAGTTTATCCTTCAAGCTGCACACCAGAAAGAAATGTCAAACTGTCAACACACAGGACAGCAAGGAAATTTGTCAATGGAAAACCACCCACACAAAGAAAACAAGACCTTTACAAATTCATCACAGCATGAAGACTTAACTATAGAGTTACGAGCCAATTTCTAAACTGCATATTGGTATAAAGAACTAAAACAAAACACCAGTGGTTAGTGTAGTGGCTTCAAAATAACTACAACAAAACCACTAGTGGGACAAGTAGAAGCCACAAAACCCCATTTTAGGCAGCCAGGATTCTGACTGGGAGACTAATAGGAGGTGTGTTTGTGCTGTAGAAGAGTTACTTTCTTGAATGTTTTAAAAACTAAAATGGCCCAGGTATGCACACCCTACAACCTCAGCCTGTGTAAGGGATAGAGTTCCAGTTCAAAAGCACAGGGTGAATCTGTTTTTATCCTCACATTAAATTCAGCAATTGGTTAGGCTTGTGCAAAAAAAATATATAAATATCATGTGGTTTCCCCTGAAAACAGGATATACTGCTCTGGAGGGATTTACCAAGTCAACAAAATGGAAGAAGAACACTGACGGACCAATAAGTAAATACACACCAAAGCAACAACATAAAAAAAAACATTCGGTTGCTAAGGTGGCAGGGGATAAAGCCCAGACTATAGCTCAGTTGAACTAGGTTTGATTAGCAGCTTGAACAACTAATGGACCTCCAGGGAGAGATGGGCCTGCCCATCCAAGATGAGGGTTACATGGGTGTTCCATCAGCAATCTCTGGTGGAGGCTGGAGACATTGGGGTATAATACAAAGAGAGGAATATGGTGGGGATATGGCTGAGCTGCTTGCGAGCAGAGGAAATTCTACACCACCCATTGCATACCTGCCCCTGGGATGCAATCATACAAACCTTAAAGTGTGTGTGTGTGTGGGGGGGTAGGACAAAAAGTGAACCTCCCCGGCAGAAGGTGACAGCAAGAACCCCCCCCCCATACCCTTAGCCTCCTCAACTGGCCCCAGCTTACAGACCAGGAAAGGTAAGGAGAAGCTTGTAAATCCATGATGAATGGAGACACAGGGGTAGCAGTCCACAGGATAATGCAGGGGTTCAAAAAAGGGGGAAAATTCAAGAAAAATGTTATCATTGTTTCAAAATAGTACCTGCAATACCAAAGCTCTGCTCAGAAAAATGTATGAAAGGTGGTCACCATACTTTTAAGCCACTACCATGATTCTGTGCCTGTGTAAAAAAATAGACCATCATTTAAACTTGGTACACTCAATTCGACATTACTCGCAGCATTCTGTCATGATGTACAAACTACTCGATGAAAAAGATGAGGTCATACTATAAACCTTCTCTCTACCTTTTTTTTTTAATGAAGCAAGCTGGAACATTTCATCAAGGCCATTACTTCCTATTATCTTTCTTACAGTTCTGATCTCTGGTAATCATCTTTGTGGCATTTATGTATGCTCCCCATGTTTGTGTGGGTATTCTCTGGGTACTTTCATCTTCTTCCACCTCCCCAAAACAAGCCGGTCAGTTGGATACTCTAAAGTTTCTATATACATATTTGAGTCTACTTCACTTGACCTAAAACTCATTTGACTGACTCTCATTTCACAGACAGCTTACAATGTTGAATTTCAACATACTAAGTTTTCAACCATAGACATGCACACTTAGAAAACCAATAACTCTTTCCAGAACGTAAAAACTACTTACTCACCCACTTAACAGAAACTGGACAATGTACAACCAAACTAGGTGGGGGGGCTGTGCCCATGACACCCCCCTAATTATATATACTAACTCCAGGATCACACTACAGTAGGGAAAAAGGCATATACCTTTAACTTGCCTTACAGTACTCTACACGCTGCCACTACTGCTGGGAATGCACAAAACATTTGCCAAATTACTTTAGATACTTCCCACAAAAATGCAGACAGACAAATCTACATTTAGAAACAGTACAACACTACTTTCTATATGACTATCGGTATTCTAACAGTCAGCACTAAGTTACAGTAATTCTTTTTATCACAAGCAAGTCACAGGTGAAGGGAAACCCACAAAAAGTCTATGTCTTAAGTGTCGGTGAAATGAGAGTCAGTCAAATGAGTTTTAGGTCAAGTGAAGTAGACCTATATATTTACCTCTGCCACTGTAGCCCAATTATATTTATGTAGTTTTACTTTATTTCTTAATCAGGTTAGTGAACTGGTCAACTGACCTTTTTCAGCCTTGAACCGGGCTCAGACATGAGCAAAATACATGGCTGTACACAGAGTTGCATCTGACCCCTACAGCAACCACTACGTTACAATCAGGCTTAGTTCACTATTGAAGAGTGTCTTACAAGTATTAGCTCACTCCCCCATTTAACAAAGAAATAAAGAATTTTACTCACCATAACATTCCATCTGTGTTGTCCATTTTCATTTTTCCTCAACAACTGGGTTTGGATCTGACTTGGATGTTATTTAGAGCTCGTGGCCACTAGAAAACGCTTGAGCTTCTCCCTTACCCAAAATGCTCCATCCCCTAACATATTTCAAATCTAGTTTGCTGGAATACGGTATCAAAAGAAATATTAACACTCTGGTAATAGAAACCCACATATGGAGCTCAACATAAGGAACAGTGGTTCCCTTATAAGGTCTTGCTCATCCAGAAGTAATTGGTTCAAAGGTAGGAAGTTGGTGGCAGGGAGTTGGGAAGAATGAAATTGGACAATACAGACTGAACTTTGTGGTGAGTACTTAACTTTATCTGATGTTGTCAATTTTCATTCATTCCTCAACAACTGGGACAGAGTCCCCAGCTACCTGAAAACCCAGGAGGACTCTAATGAAGGATATTCCTGAGCAAAGTTGAGCCAAAGGCTGCTTTCCCCATCGAGACTAGATTCAATTTGTAATGAGTAAACGTATGAGGATTAGCCCAAATAGCAGCTGCATATATATTGCCCATGGAAGCCCTGGATAAAAATATTGATGATTTTGCAAAGGACCTAGTTGAATGGGCTCTCAAAGGTTTTGGTGAGGAAAGGCCCAATTTGTTACAGACAAATGATATACAATCAGTCAGTCATTTGGCTAAGGTTACTTTCATAACTGGTTTGCCTAATTTGGAATCCGCAAAGTAGACAAATAATTGATCTGTTTTTCCAAAGCCCTTTACTCTTTGTAAGCAAAAAATGTAATTGCTTGTGAACGTCCAATAAGTATTCACCTTTGTTTGTAAAATTTGGAAAGAAAACTGGCAGATTAATAGATTGGCTGATGTCTGATTCTGACACCATCTTAGGAAGGGAGGAAGGATTGGTTTACCAGAGCTACCCTATCCCTATGAAATATTAAGCAAGGAGGTTTACAGGACAATGCTTGAAGTTCTGAAAGTCTTCTAGCAGAGGTGATGGCTATCAAAAATATAGCTTTCCAGGTCAAAAACTAAGTTCACATTTTGCTGATGGTTCAAAAGGGGACTAGATTAAGGCCTGAAATACTACATTTAAGTCCCATGGCAGAACTGGATTCTTATAAGGAAGTCTCAAAAGAAGGGTACCTTTCAAAAAGGCCTTACAAAGTTTTGATGAAGCCAAGGAAGAGTTTGCAATCCCTATGTGAAAATAAGAGATAGCAGCTAGTTGTACTCTAGTTGAGGAGCTGGCTCCTTCATTGAAAATTGTTGCTAAGAATCAAAGGACACTAAACACTAGTGCTGGAAAAGGGTCAATGTGATCCTGCTGCACTCAAAAAAAACAATGATTTTCCATTTACTTCTGTAAACATTTCTTGTGGAAACTTTGTGGGAAGACAAAAGTATATGATGAACAGGGGAAGACCGCGTATGCTGTCTGGCTGTCAACAGAAGTGGAGAAACCATGCAGTTAGTTTTAGGTTTGAGATATCAGAGTGAATCATGTCTGTCTGGTGAGACAGATGATCTGGAATTGGAGCCAAGGATGGCAGACTAGAGGAGGCCAAAGAAGTGAGAACCAGATTTGCTGAGGCAATGAGGACGACCTTGCTCTTCAATCAGGAAGCTTACTGTAGAAATTTGGAGATTAAGAGGTTTGGGGGCTATGCACAGAGGAGACGGTACAGTTGTGTACACTTACCATAAATGTAGATGTTCGAATGTATTCACTGTTGCAGTCATCACACTTAGGTTATTTGCCTGCAGGTAGCTCCCTCAGTTGGCCCGAATACCAGAGTCTTAGGATTTCTGCATCGGATGCTGTTGCTTCTTCCATGACATCAGGTCGTCAGGGGTATAAACAGGCAGCAGATGCCATTACATCAGTTTTTCTTGCCCCAAATGTCAGGAGCCCCCAAATAGGAAGTTAGTATATGGTGGGGAACACCACCAGTAAAAAGTAAATACCAATGCCATTAAGAATGGCCATAGAGAGGAGAGGTAGAAAGAAAGAGAAAACCAGGGGGCTGGAGGGAGGGAAACCAGGACTGCAACAGTGAATATGCTCTAACATCTACATTTATGGTAAGTGTACACAAATGTACTATGTTCTTCATGTTTCACTGTTGCAGTCATTACACTTGGGTTGATTCCGAAAGCTGAGGAAGGGTGGAGGCAGTCAAGAAGTGTTAGGGCTGGCTAACAGGCCTTGTAAGACTGCTGTAGCAAATCCAGCTCTGGATTTAGAAAAAATAGGTATTTGGTAATGCTTGGTGAAGGTGTGTACAGAACTCCAGGTTGCAGCTTCCAGAATGTCCTTGGTAGTGACTCCCCTGAGAAATACTGTAGAGGTGGAAGTAGCCTTAGTGGAATGGGATCTGATCCCCAGTAGGGTGGTTTTTCCATAGCGCTTGTAGCAGAAATGGATGCAGTGTGCTATCCATTTGGAAATGGTATGTTTTGAAATGGACTTGCCCTCTGCCCCTATAGCAAAGCTGACTAGCAGCTGGTCAGATTTTCTGAAAGGTTTAGTCCTGTCAAGGTAGAACCTGAGCTGTCTGTGCACGTTCAAGGAGTGCAGGATCCCTTCCCCTTTATTCTGAGGGTTAGGGAAGAAGGTTGGCAATGGGTGGATTGGTTTAGAGCCACACTGGACACCACTTTAGGCATAAAGGACAGATTAGTCATGAGGGAAACCCTGTCAGCATGGAAAATAATGAAGGGTTCCACAGCCATTAGTGCCTGTAACACAGACACTCTTCTTGCTGAAGTTATGGCTAAAGGCAAGGCTGTTTTCCAAGAGAGGAATTTTAACTCTGCTGAAGCAGCAGGTTCAAAAGGGGGAAGCGTGAGCTTTTCCAGTACAAAGTTAAGTTCCCAGGCAGGGGTGGGTGTTCGCCAAGGGGGCCTCAAGTTGTTAACCCCTCTCAGGAACTGTTTGATGAGAAGGTGATAAAATAGAGGTGGCTCAGTATTATAATGAGCAGAGATGGCATGAATCTTAATGGAGGAGAAGGATAGGCCTCTGTGGAGTAGCTCTGCAGGATTAGAGGTAAGGAAGACACTGCTGTGTCCTTTCCTTGAGACTGATTCCAAGAACAAAATCTTTTCCATTTTTCAGCATTGGATTTCCTAGCACTAGGCCTTCTGGCTTCAGAAAATGATGTCCAGTACCTGTTTGCTGAGGGTTGCTGGTGGGTGTACTCAGCGGATAAGCCAGACTGCAAGGTTTAAGGTTTGCAACTGTGGACGCAAAATCTGTCCCTCCTGCTGAGACAGCAGGGTAGGAGTCAGGTGAAGATGCCAGGGTGGCACTGCTGTCAAACTGCGTAAGAGTGGGTACCAGTGCTGGTGAGGCCAGTCTACGGCAATAAGAATTGCCCTTGGCCTGTCCTGTTTTATCTTGAGTAGTACTTTTGAGAGGGAGGGGCAGAGGGGGGAAAGCATAAATTGAGAGGTTTTCCCACTGGAAGGATAGGGCATCCACCTTCCAAGCCCTGCTATGAGGGTTCCTGGTGCAGAATTTGCTCAACTGATGGTTCTCGAGGGAGGTAAAGAGGTCCACCTCCGGTGTCCCCCACATCTGAATTAGAAGGTTGAAGGTGCTGGGCTCCAATTTCCACTTGTGTGGGTCTAGGAGATTTCTGCTTAGGTCGTCTGCCAGTGAATTTTGTTTGCCTGGCAGGAATTGAGCTTGCAGATGCACTTGGTTGTTCAAGGCCTGTGTTCCACAGGGCCATGGCTAACCTGCACAGTGCCCCCCCCCCCCGCTTGTTTTTATGCCACATAATTGTGGTGTTGTCTGTTTTTATAAGCAGTTGTCCTGGAAGGATTAGGTATTTGAAGGCGGTAAGATCATTCTGTACAGCTAGCATCTTTTTTTGATTGATGTGCATGAGAATTTGGCCTGGGCTCCAGTGGCCCTGAATGCATTTGCCTGCCATGTGAGCCTCCCATGCATAGTCTGATGCATCTGTTGTCAGGGTTTGTGCAGTGAGGGGTTGAGTGAAAAGCAGTCCCTTGTTGTGGTTGCATGCTTCTGCCCACCAAAGGAACTCTGCCCACAGACAAGGTATGATTGGAATGACTGCTTCCAGGTCCTGAGAATGCTGGCACCAAAGACTTAAGTACCACTGAAGTTTCCTCATATGCAGTCTTGCATATGGAATTAACAGAATACATGAGGCCATGAACCCTAGGGCTTGCAGTATTTTCCTTGCAGATAGCTGTTTTCTGGTGGCCATTTGGTTGAAGTAGTTTGTCAGATAGACCTGTTTTTTTGAAGTGAGAAATGCCATCAGGGAAGTTGTGTCCAAGCTTGCTCCCAGGAATACAATCTTTTGACTGGGCACCAGTTGTGATTTCTTTTCATTGATGGTGTACCCCAATGAAGTGAGAAGGCTTTTTACAAATGCCAAGTGCTGAAGTAGCAATTCCTGACTGCCCCCACCTGAATCAGGCCATCATCCAGTTATGGAAAATTTGGATATTTCTCTGCCTGCAGTATGCAATGGCTGGAGCCAGGCACTTCGTGAATACTCTGGGCACAGTAGATAAGCCAAAGGGAAGTGCAGAGAACTGGTAGTGCATAGAGCTTGCCCTGAAGCATAGATATTTTTTGCATGACCCCCTTATGGGGATGTGCAGATAAGCTTCTTTTAAGTCTAGAGTGACTAACCAGGCATCCTTGGCTAGCATAGGGAGAAGCTGTTGCAGGGTAAGCATCTTGAATTTTGGGACCACCAGAAAGGTGTTGAGAATTGATAGATCCAGGATTGGGCACCAAGAGTCCTATTTTCAGGGCACCAGGAAAATCTGGACATGAAACCCTGCCCCCTTTGTTCTACTGGAACAGGTTGAATAGCTCTGACATTGAGCAGGAAAGTACTTGCTTTTGAGCCTCTGTCCACTGGTTTGGAGGAAGGTCCGAAAACCCGCTTGGGGTTGGCAGTGAATGGAAGTAGAATCTGTACCCCTGGGATACAATGTTTAGGACCCATCGGTCCCGAGTAATGTACATCCAGTTTTCTGTATGAAGGGCAAGTTTTCCTCCTAGGAGCACAAGTAATTGGGCAGGGCTGGGAAGGATAACTGAAAAGTCATTGTGAACTTTTTCCATAAGGGTGTGGCTTTCCACTCCCTGTTTTTGAGGTGGGAGCACTCCATTGTTTAGATCTCTGCATACCCTGAGACTGTAGTCTGGGTGGCCTGTTTCCTCTGGGTTTGGTTTGGGAAAGCCTGGAAGGGGCTGGGAAGGACCAGTTTTTAGAAGGCCAATGCCTACTGCATGTAGGTGGCTGCACTTGTAAGAATTCTTTAACAATTTGCATAGATTTAGCTTTTTCTTCCATCTTTTTAAGAACCTCTTCTGCTTTGGTGCCAGACAAACAGTCCTTATTTAAAGGAGTGTCTAGTAATTTGGATTTGACATGATCTGGCAATGTTTGTTCCTTCAGCCAAGCATGCCTTCTCAGTACAGGCCCAGTGACTGAAGCTCTGCATGATGTTTCTAGGGCATCAAAGCCACACTGCAAAGTATGCTTACTAACTTGGTTTGCAGAATGCATTATTATTTTCTGCACAATCTGGAAGTAACACCATTTTTTGTTTAATTAGTTCCATAATACATTGCTGGTACTTCAACATGTAAAATTGGCAATTCAATGCCCTGATGGCAAGAGTTGCACAGGTATATACTTTCTTACCCATCTGTCTAAAGCTCTGGAATCCCTGTCTGAAGGGGTAGGGGTTTTGGCTGTAGTAGCCTTAATACTTTTAGGTCCCTGGGAAATTGTCTCTGGATCCGCAGTAGGATTCTTAAAGAGAAATTTGTGAGAATCAGGTAATCTGTAGCACCTGTCAGGTTTCCTAGGGGCCAGAAGTAGAGTGTCTGGACTGGATTCCATGAAGACATCATCTACAACATCCAGGACAGAGGGTATAGCTAGAGGCCTGTGCTGAGGCAACTCTAAACATTCTCTGAGTCTCTTTTTAGACTGAGGGGAGTCCTGGCATTCCCAGTGGAAATGCTTTCTTAAAGTATGCAAGGTTTCACAAAAAGAAAAATCCTCTGGGGGAGAGGCAGAGGGAATGGATTCCTCAGCGTCTGAATCCTCATAGGTTGATAAGGGCATGTCCTGATAATCAGAAGGGTCAGAGTCATTGGACTCCTGGTTTGTAGAATCAGAATGAAACTCAATTCTTTGTCTCTTAGCAGGGGAAGGCTGGCTTCCCCTAATTAGGGTAATAAGGTCTTCAGACATTCTAAGCATTTGTTTTTAAGGCATGGGAGCTTGAGCATGCGCTTTGGTCGTCAGTTTTCTAGGCATAGTGCATACTCTGGGGCCTAAGAAATTCAGTAGTTTTAGTTAAAAACGAAGTAGTCTGTTTAATTACAACATCGGTAGGTTGGAATACACCCTCAGAAGCCGGTGTCTGCATAGCGGCTCTGGACCCATCCAAGGTAGAGACATCCGCAGGCTCCATAGTCGAAGAAGCATCTCGCGGCTTACCGGACTCCGAGTGGGTCTCAGCAGAGGCCTGCAAATCTGTAGAAGCGGGCATCAGGGGCTAAAAAGGCACCTCACTGAGTACCGGCAGACGGGCGACTAGCTTAACGGACACGTCGTTGGGCAGTTTTAGACATATGCGCTCTGTCTCTGTCTTTACGCTTTTTCAGAAGATCAGTAGTCAGACGGCTTATCGAAGACATTTTGGAATACGGAGAACGAGCGCGAAAGAATTTTGCGACAAAGATAGCCCGACAACAAATGGTTCGGGCATTAAACAAGGCACAAAACCAACAGCGAGGGAACATTTTGGTCTGGGTCTAAACAGGTGACGCAGTAAGAATGAAAATCTCTGTGAGGTATTTGCTTCCACAGGCAAGACAACTGTTAACTATTTCTGACATCGGTTAGAGCAAGAAAAAAAGGATCCCCACCAGGGTACTTAGCTTTAGAAGACTTCAGGTTTGAAACTCAAAAAACGAAAATTTCAGGTAGTGGCCGACCGGCACTTGTGAACTGCTTCGGGCTCCTCCTCGGCAAGAAAGACTGATGTAATGGCATTAGCTGCCTGTTCTATACCCCTGATGACCTGACATCATGGAAGAAACTACAGCATCTGATGCAAAAATCCTAAGATTCAGGTATTCAGGCCAACTGAGGGCTACCTGCAGGCAGATAACCCAAGTGTGATGACTGCAACAATGAAACACGAAGAACATCTGGTGGCCAATTGTGTAGTACAGCATCTCTTGGTGATTCCCTGATGGGGGGATTAGGCAAAAGAACCTGCTGCACTTGCCACTTTCTTGTTGAAAGACCACTTGTGAGGTAGTAGAATGAACCTGCTCAACTTGTCCGCAATCACACTGGATTCCCCAGAATGTGCATTGCTATCAGAAATCAGTTGGATGAGATCATCCACTGCCAAACTCAGAGAGCTTCTTTACACAAGGGGTAAGGTCTGGTTCCTCCTCATTTGTTGATGTACCACACCACAGATATATTGTCTGTCTGAATCGCAATTGTCCCGAAAGGGAGACAGTCTTGGAAAGCCTGCAATGTTTACAGTACTGCTCTCGTTTCCTGGACACTGACATGCATATTGGCCTCTTCAGGGGAACGTGTGCTTTGGACCATTTTGCCCCCCCCCCCCAATCATATGTGTCCACAGTCATTATGGCTTTGGGTTGAGGAAGAATAAAGGGATGGCCCTGTAGAACCTGATCTGAGCACATCCACCACCAAAGGTATCTTTTACATGCTTGAGTAATTCTTATCCGAGTGGACATATGTTGAGGAGGAATGGACCACTGAATTGCTAACATCCATTGAAGAATCCCCATATGAAATCTTGGTAGAGGAACTAGAAAGTACAGTTGTGTACACTTACCATAAATGTAGATGTTCAAGCGTATTCACTGTTGCAGTCATCACATTTGGGTTATCCCAGCCAGGGTAGCCCTGAGTCAGCCCGAATACCAGAGGCTTAGTATTTCTGCGTCGGTTGCTGTCGCTTCAGGACTGACGTTAGGTCATCAGTAGTATAAAGCAAGGCAGCAGACGCCATTACATCAGTTTTTCTTGCCCTGTCAGGAGCCTCCAAGTGGGAGCCAGGATGTGGTGGAAGACCCCACTAGTAGAAAGTAAATACCAAAAAGTTCCTTATAATAAGAGAGAGAGGGAGAGAGACAGAGAGACAGAGAGAAAGTGGGATGGAGGGAAACCAGGACTGCAATGGTGAACACACTCGAACCCCTACATTTATGTTAAGTATACACAACTGTATTATGTTCTTCGTGTTTCACTGTTGCAGTCATCACATTTGGGTTGATGCCCAAAGCCGACGAAAAGGGTGGAGGCAGTCAAGAAGACTGGGGGCTGGCTAGGATGCCCTGCAAGACTAGAGTGGCAAAGCCTGCCCTGGATTTGGAGAAGATAGGCAGGTGGTAATGCTTGGTGAAGGTATGAACAGATGCCCATGTTGCAGCATCCAGGATGTCCCTGATGGGGACTCCTCTGAGGAAAGCCATAGAGGTGGAGGTTTGCTTTGGTAGAGTGAGCTCTGACCTCCTTAGGGGGAGATTTCCCGTGTTGCTTGTAGCAGAAATGGATGCAGTGTGCTATCCATTTGGAAATGGTTTGTTTGGATATGGCTTTGCCCTCTGCTACTGCAGCAAAGCTGACTAACAACTGATCAGTCTTTCTGAATGATTTAGTCCTGTCTAGATAGAATCTGAGCGGTCTGTGCACATCTAGAGAATGCAGTATTCTTTCCCCCTTGTTTTGTGGGTTAGGGAAAAAGGTGGGCAAATGAATGGATTGGTTGACAGCCACACTGGACACCACTTTTGGCATGAAGGATGGATTAGTCCCGAGGGAGACTCTGTCATCATGGAATATGATGAAGGGCTCGAATGCCATTACTGCTTGTAGCTCAGATACTCTTCTTGCTGAAGTGATGACCAGAAACAAGGCTGTTTACCATGAGAGACACTTTAATTCTGCTGAAGCTGCTGGTTCAAAGGGGGGCAGGGTGAGTAGAAGCTGGGGTAGGTGCTCTTCTGGGTGGCCTCAAGTTGCTAGCGCCTCTGAGGAACTGTTTGATGAGAGGGTGTGAGAAAAGACGTTGTTCTGTGCTGAAATGAGCAGAGATAGCAGAGGCATGAATTTTAATAGAGGAAAAGGATAGACCACTGTGTAGTAGGTCAGCTAGGTAATCCAGGATGAGAGGTAGGGAGGGCTATGCTGTATCAGCTCCCTTAGCCTAGATCCAGGTGCAGAACCTTTTCCATTTGTCAGCATAAGACTTTCTAGTGTTAGGGCGTCTGGCCTCACGTATAACATCTAGAACCGGTTTACTGAGATTAGCTGCTTGTGCAGTGGTCAGGTAATAAGCCAGGCTGCCAAATTGAGGGTCTGCAATTGGAGATGCATGAATTCTCCTTCCCTCTGGGTCAGGAGTGCTGGGATCTGAGGGAGATGTCATGGTGGCAGAGAGGACAGGCTGCACAGCAGTGGGTACCAGTGCTGGCGTGGCCAGTCTAGGGCAATCAGAATTGCCCTTGGTTTTTCTTCCTTTATTTTGAGCAGTACCCTGGTAATGAGAGGTAGTGGGGGAAATGCATAGACCGAGAATCTCAGTTGACCCACTGGAAAGATAGAGTATCCACCTTCCAGGCCCTGCAGTGAGGCTGATGGTTGGAGTGGGAAGCAAAAAGGTGTATCTTCAGGGTGCCCGATTTCTGAGTTATAAGGGTGAAGGTTCTTTGGCTTAGCTGCCACTTGTATGGGTCCAGAAGATTTCTGCTTAAGTTGTCTGCCAGTGTCTAGACAGCCTGGCAGGAAATGTGCTAACAAGTGTAGTTGCATGGCTGAGGCTGTGTGCCAAATGGTCATGGCAAGCCTGCATAGAGGGTAGGAGTGAGTCCCTCCATGCTTGTTGATATACCACATCACTGTGGTGTTGTCTGTTTTGATCAGTAGAGCCCCTGGGGAGAGAAGGGGTCTGAAAGCTGCCAATGCGTGCTGAACAGCTAATATATCTTTTTGGTTGATGTGCAGATGTATTTGATGTGGGCTCCATTGGCCCTGTATGCACCTGCGCTCAGGTGTACACCCCAGGCATAGTCTGATGCATCTGTGGTAAGGGTTTGGGCGGTGTGGGGTGGTGAGAAGGGAAGTGTCTCTTGTTGTGGTAGCATGCTGCTGCCCACTAAAGGAAATCTTTCCTTAGACAAGGTATCATTGGTATAAGAGTTTCCAGGTCTTGAGAGTGTTGACACCAAAGGTTTTTTTTAGGTACCACTGAAGTTTCCTCATGTGCAGTCTGGCATATGGAATAAGTAGAATGTAAGATGCCATGAACCCCAGAGCTTGCATGATTTTCCTTGCAGATAACTGGGGTCTGGTGGCTAGCTGAGAGAAATAGGCTGTCAGTTAAGTTTAATTTTCTGGTGTAAGGAATGCCATCTGGGATGCTGTGTTCAGGCTTCCTCCCAGGAATATATTTTTTTTGGGTGTGTACTAGTTTGGATTTCTTTTTGTTGATAACGTACCCTAAAGGAGGTCAGTAGCTCCTTTACAAAGGCCAGGTGCTTGTGCAGCTTTTCTCGACTGTCTGCCTAAATTAGGCAGTCGTCTAAGTATGGGTAAATTTGAATATTTCTTTGTCTGCAAAAAGCAATGGTGGGAGCCAGGCATTTTGTGAAAACTCTGGGAGCAGTAGCTAAAGCCAAAGGGAAGCTCAGAGAACTGAAAGTGCAAAGATCCTACCCTAAAACGTAGATATTTCCTGCATGATTCCCCGATTGGGATGTGTAGGTTGGCCTCATTTAGGTCTAGGGTGGATGGCCAGGCATCCTTGGAGAGCATAGATAGTTGCTGAAGGGTGAGTATTTTGAATTTTGGTATCACCAGGAAGGTGTTTAGAATGGATAAATCGAGGCTGGGGCGACAGGTGTCCTCTTTTCTGGGTACCAGGAAGAGCCTGGAGTAGAAATCTTGGCCCATATGTTCTGCAGGAACGTGCTCTATTGTCCTCTGCTCACTGGTTAGAGGTAGATCTGGGAACCCTTTTAGGATTGGTAGAGTGTGGAAAGAAAATTTGTATCCCTGGGACACTATGTTGAAGACCAAGCGGTCGTTGGTAATGGTGGCCCAGGTGCTTGCGTGGAAGGACAGTTTTCCTCCCGGGGCAAGTGGATGTGGGCAGAGGGAGGGGGTGGAAGTGGAGAGTCATTGTGAGTTCTTACCGTGAGGGGGTGGCTTTCAACTCCCTGATTTAGAAGTGGAGGTACTCCATTGCTTTGATCTCTGCATTCCCTGTGGCTGATGTCTGGGGGGTCTGCTTCCCGAGGTCTGGGCTGAACTGACCTGGAGGAGGCAGGAAAGGACCAGTGTTTGGAGGGGCAATGCCTAATGAACCTGGGTGGCTGGACCTGCAGGAAATCATTAACTGTCTGCATAGATTTAGCTTTTTTTCCCATCTTTTTTTAAGGCCTCCTCTGCCTTGGTGCCAAATAAGTTGTCTTTGTGCAAGGGTGCATCCAATAGTTTAGATTTGACATGGTCTGGCAAGGGCTGTTCCCTTAAGCCAAGCATGCCTTCTAAGGAAAGAATGGTGACTGCTGCCCTGCAAGATGCTTCTAGGGCATCAAAACCATAGTGTAGGGTGTGCTTAGTTACTTGACTTACAGAATGCATTAAGTCTTGCAACTCTATTTTCTGCACAAGCAGGAAAAGTTGATAGTTTTTTTGTTTGTGGAGTTCCATGGTATGCTGCTGGAATTTTAGCATATGGAACTGAGAATTTAATGCTCTAATAGCAAGAGTAGCAATATTTTTTTACCCCACCTGTCTAATGCTCGGGAATCCCTATCTGAGGGGGTGGGATTCTTAGCAGAAGTTGCTTTAATTCCTTTAGGCCCTTGGGAGATAACCTCAGGGTCAGCAGTAGGATTTTTGAAAAGAAATTTATGAGAGTCAGAGACTCTGTAATACCGGTCAGGTTTTTTGGGAGCGGGAGGGTGTCAGGAGTTAAGCTAGATTCCATGAAAACATCATCCACAACATCCAGGACAGGAGTAATGGTCAGCGTTCTGTGCTACGGAAGATCTAAAATTTCCCTGAGTCTCTTTTTAGACTGAGGGTAGCCCTGACATTCCCATTGGAAATGCTCCCTTAAAGTATGAAGGGTTTCCCCAAAGGAAAAATCTTCGGGTGGAGGGGCTGAAGGAATGGATTCCTCTGCACCAGAATCCTCATAAGCAGAGAGGGGTTGCATGTCTTCATATTCAGAGGCATCATAGTCATCGGATTCCTGTTCAGATAAGACTACTGGGGACAAATCTCTTTCTTTTGGAAGGGGTAGCTTGGATTAACATTATAAGGTCTTCCGCCATTTTAAGCATTTGAGACTGAGGCAAGGAAGCAGGTGCCTGAGATGGGGTCGTCGGTTTCTTGGGTGTGGTTCGTACCCTGGGCCTTAGAAACTTGGTAGTTTTCGAAAGAACAGAAGACGCAAATTAAGTCATTGGTTTGTGTCGAGAATCAGTAGTGTGAAGTACTTCCTCAGAAGCCAGTGCCTGTTCAGCAGGTCTGGACCCATCCAAGGTAGAGACAACCGCAGGATCCTTAGTCGATGAAGAGTTTTGCAGCATACCAGACTCTGAAAGTCTCAGTAGTGGCCTGTGAATCCACAGAAATGGGCATCAGGAGCTGCAAAAGTGCCTCACTGAGGACCGGAGAACTGATGACTAGCTTAAAGGAAGCTCCATCAGTAGGTTTGGAAATGTGCGGTCTGTCTCTGTCTTTATCCTTACGTTTTTTCAGAAGATCTGATGTTGGATGGCTTACCGAAGCCATATCGGAAATTGAGCACTGAGAGCGAAAATATCTAGCTACAATAAGGGCCCGACGATGTATACCTCTGGCGTTGAACAAAGTACAAAAGCAACAGCAGAGGACGTCGTGGTCTGGGCCTAAGCAAGTGACGCAGTAAAAATGAAAGTTTCTGTGTGGTATTTGCTTTCCACAGGCGAGACAATTGTGAACTGTTTCTGACATCAGTCAGAGCAAGAAAAAAGGATCCCCAATGGGGCACTTGGCTTTAGAAGACTTCAACTTAAATTCGGAAAATGAAACTCTGGTAGCGGCCGACCGGCACTCGTGTGAACTGCTTCTGCTTCAGGCTCCTCAGCAAGAAAGACTGATGTAATGATGTAGGCTGCCTTGCTTTACACTACTGACGACCTGACATCAGTCCTGAAGCAACAGCAACCGATGCAGAAATACTAAGCCTCTGGTATTCGGGCTGACTGAGGGCTACCCTGGCAGAGATAACCCAAATGTGATGACTGCAACAGTGAAACATGAAGAACATCTATCACCACAGCCATTGACCCCAAGGCTTGTAGAATCAAGCAAGCTAAAACAGAGGAATTTAGAATTATCTTTCTGACCTGGATTCAGATAGTCGGTACTCTTGGTAGAGGAATGGAGGCTGTCAAGAATACTGTGTTGAAAAGTGATCCTGTGAATTTCAATGTTTGAGACTGTTCCAACTGTGATTTGTTGTAATTATGGTAATCCTCAAAAGGGAGCAAGTCTGGAGTACCTGGTCTCAAGATCTTATCAGTAGATGCTTGGTCAGACGGGTTAACAGCTAGTCATTCAGGTATGGAAACACTTGGAATCCCTGCAGTCTCAAGGAAGCTGCTAACACTGCCATGCATATGAACAATCTGGGGGCTGTGATAAGGCCAAAGGGCAGTGTTCTAAACTGGTAATGACCGTCTCCCAGATGGGGGTGCAAGTACCTTCTGGACTGTCAATGTTTATGATAGTACACATCCTGAAGGACCATTGAGCACATCCAGTCATCCTTGCACAAAAGGGCAGAATGGAATGAAATGTGACCATCCGGAACTTGGTGTGCTGACCTGATCTGCCCAAACTGCTGAGATTCAAAATCGGTCTCCAGTCCCCTATTTTCTTTGGCACTAAAAAGAATCTTGAGTAAGTTCCAGATTCTGTCTTGCCTGGTGGGACCTCTTGGATGACTCTTTTTCTAGAAGCTTTTTTATTTTTAGTGCAGCTGCTTTCCTCTGAATGGGTGGAACAATGGGAATTTTCCATACAGGTGGAGGTGATAGGGAAAAAGGCATTATATAACCTCTGGAAAAAATCCTCTGCACCTATGTATCTTTTGTAAGGTCTAGCTGGCTCTCTTATGCAGGGATAAATTACCCCTGTCTGCCTCCAGAGGTGGACAATCAGGCCTCCTTTCAGGAGCGCTGACAGGGTCGGTCAGAGAAGGAATCTCTAGTCCCTTGATTCTGTAGGCCTCCTCTGCCAGTGGGTGTCATCTTCCATTAGAGTTCACCCGGCGAAACTATCTTGATGTGGATCTTGAAAAGGACCCTGGGACTTTCTGAACCACATTTTTCAACCTCCAAGTTGATTCCTTGAAAAGGTCCTTTGAGGGGTTGGAAATCATACCCCACTGCAGAGAGGGTCTTTCCATCTTGCTCACAGCTGGAGTGTGTGTCATTTACCTTAGGGCTGAACAAAGAGCTGCTGTCAAAAGGTGCATTGACGAAAGAAGTCTTGAAGGGCTCCACAAAGTCACACAAGCGCATCCAGGCATGCCCCCTAACGGAAATGCCTGAACCTGCCACCCTTGAAGTAACTTCAGCCGCATGTGAAATGAGCCTCATGGACAAATTAGTGATCAACTGCAGGGTAGCCAACTGTGAGGCCACAGACTACTGAGCCTCAAAAGTACTGGTGCCAGCAAGGGATTTGGAAAGTTTCTTAATCGAATCCCTCTGCAATCTAGTGAGGTGTGCCAAATAATTCAACAATCTGAGTGCAAATGTCACTGAAAAACTCTTTCCAAATCTGTCCAATGCCCTTGACTCCCTGTTAGAGGGATGGACAGAACAACTCTTTTCCACGAGTTCCATCTTGGTGGCCACTGCGATGACCAAGGCATCTACAAGTACTCCCTTGCTCTAAAATTCCCTTCCATTAGGTAGTGCCAAAATCCGGTCTGGTCTCTTGGGGACTGGCTCAACTGTGTCTGGTTCCTTCCACCGCTGCTCCCTGCCTTGAGATCAAGCCAAAGAGCTTAGCGGCGGAGTCAACCAGGAGATAGATGGGCCAGACCCAAATGCTTCCAGGAATACGGATTCCTCTTGGGAAGGGTTATTGGTATATAAACCACTCCTTTGCTTAAGGATCTCTAGGATGTCTCTAAATGAGACATCATTGGGTGGTGATCTTGGATACCCTTCTCCCTCATCAAAATAGGTATCTTCAGTGACCGACTCCTGAGGTGCCTCCTCTTTCACTTCCTCTTCTTAGCACCTTCTTCTGTGGGGTTTTCCAGAAAAGGATCAGAAGAAATGGTAATACATAGCTGGGTAGCCTGGAGACTTTGGGCTGGCCTATCCCTGTGGAGTAGAGTGAGGGTGCCCAAAGCATAGAGACATACAGGATTCAAAAAGGATATTCAAGGGGGAGGAACCGTCTGTCCTGCAGAAGCACAAAACACTCTCTTCACTACCTCAAAAGTGGAATGCTCTGGGGAGAAGGAAGTTGATGGAGTGGAGAAGCCATGCTTCAGCCCCTTCAGCTCCACCTACTCCAAAGGTAGTCCACCTAAGGCAGAGATCAGAGCTGAGTTATCCAATGCCAAAGCTCAAGGGGGCAAAGATGGCTCCTACAACTTCAGAGTAGACTCCAACACCTCGGACCCAACAGGTACGCTTCGGCTCCGAGAGCCATCCAGCTCCAACACACACTGAGCCGGTGCACTCAAAGAAGGCCTTGGAGTTGAAGATACTATTATCTTCAGACTCGACCCAGACAATCTTGGAAAACTCAGATCCAACAGCTCCAAAAACCACAGATCAGATCAGAGAAGGAGCAGAGATCTGTGGTGTAAGTGCTGGTGAGGGCTTCCTGACAGAAATGATAGAAGCCAGAAGAACTCCCATCTGAATTTGTGCCAAGAGAAACTTCCTCAGCATTCTACCCACATTGGCTTTGGTCAAGCTTCTGGAAGAGTGAGATGAGGCCACAGAGGGCGACCTGGAATTTCAGTAAGAGTCTAAATAGGCAATGGGACCCAAGAGGGTACCGGATCTATGGAATGCGAATATCTAGTCAGGTAATGGCTTCGAATCTGATAATATAGGATCCAAGGAACCCAGTTTGGTGTCTGATGCTGGCTTTAGAAGGAGCTGGCTTCGGATCCAACTTTTTGTGCTTCTTTCTTAGAGGCTCCACCATCAGATCAGAGGATGGGGTGGAGGAACCTGACAGATCAGAAGGTTTTCTAGAGTGTTACTGTATCATCGGTTTGGGGGGGGGGGGTTTGAATAAAGCCTCCAAAAAAGTAGAAGGAAGCAGGCCCTTTACCCAAATAAGCTTGTTCTTAAGCTATGGCTCAAGGATTAAAAAATTTAGAGATGTCACAAACTTTCTGAAGGTACTCAGGGCCCAGACAATACATGAAAAAGGCGTGCAGGTCAGAAAGAGGCAACTTATGACGGCACTTCTGGCATTTTTTAAACCCAGATGGTTTTTCAGACCTTTTGACAAAGATTTTGGGAGAGAAAAAACATTTTTTTTTAAATTAAAGTTAAAAGAAGGGAAGGAATACACTAACTGTATAAAAGGGGACAGAAGGGAAAGTTTACCAACAATAAGAATTACACAAGCATGTAGGTAGGAAGGAAATATGGTAGCTATAAGAAAGGGTAATAAATATAACAACTTACTTCTGTTTGAACACTAAGCACGAGAGCTCACAGCAACCACATCCTAACGGGAAAGTGGAAAACGAGATCAGAGTTATGTTAGGGGATACAGCATTATGGGTAAGAGAATCTCGAATGTTTTCTAGTGGCCACGCACTATAAATAATGGCAGAGCTGGATCTAAACCCAACTGTTGAGGAATGAATGAAATTTGACCACATCAGATACCATCATTACTCTTCACAAGCAGCCAATGCTTGAGTAACAAAACTCTTTTTTTAAAAGATTAACTACATTACATTTCTGGGTTTACTAGCTGCTTTTCCAAAAGGATCAATTACTTCTCATGTCCAGAGATGACCAGTATTGTTACAATTCTGCACCTTGAGAACTCTTTGACAAAGTAAGACAGATTGTTAGAGTTAAAGACTTCTTGTGTGCGGTGATAGAGGTGGGGAAATTCCAAGGTGAGCTGGTTATTTTTAGATCATTCTGTATAGCTTTGCTATTTTACACAGTAGTCACATACTTTTTGTTTTTTTGGTCCACAAGATGTTTGGCCCAATGGCATCCCCTTCTTGCACCCGAATGACCCATTTGCTGCTCCACTGGGGAAAAAGTCCTCCAGCCCACCATTGTTCAGTCAGGTGTTAGGGAGAGACCAGTCTGTAGATTCTGCAAGACTATTGCAACCTTCCCCCCTGCAGCTGACACTGGAGGTGCATGCACATTTATGCATATATACATTCTCCTAACCAAGTGGCAAGCCACTCTTCATGTTACACTTGCATTTCTGTACCCGTTACCCATGTAAACAGCCAAGCTGCCCCCCCCCCCCAAAAAAAAAAATAGGCAAACTAGCATTGGCTGCTAGCTTCCATTCTTTCCTACGTCTCTCCAACACTCAAACCAATAGTCAAACATGGCTCATCTTGGGTACAGTCAGGACTTTATTCCTCTGTGCCACAGGGTCGGGGGGATCTCATGCTATTTTTTTTTTTTTCATTTTCTAGATGTGCTGTAAAGACTGCATGTTAATTCTTAACTCTTTTTAGGTCTTCTTTTACTTTCTTTAATCCAACAATTATTTTTCCCCTCTCTTACACGGCATCTGGCAAATTGAACTACAAATGGAGAAAGGAACCTGATTTGATTAGGTTTAACTTGCTTTATGCGTGGCAGCTAGGATATTCCAACTTGTTGCCAGCATACTTGTAATATAAACAGTGAAAGAGACTATAAAATACTTCTGGATGTATCCAATACACATTCTAGCCTACTGTTTCAGTTTTACAAATACTGTAAGAAAATTAGTTAACATACAAAACAGATTTTCACATAGGTTTACAATTCATAAGTTTCCAATAGTTCTCCCAACAGGTTTTTTTGAGCATTCAGAGATTTTGGTACAAAAGCAGTTATAAAATGTATTTTAAACAGAAAATTTAATTATTATTATGTCATCATGTGATACTGCGGTGGTGGTGCTGTGGTAGCGTTGTCACCTCACAGTAAGACGTTGTCCTGTTCGATTCTCAGCTAGAGCATCTTCTGTGTGGAGACATGCGTGAATGGGCGTATCTTCGTTAAAGGTTGTGCGTCAGGGCCGGCAACTCGGCATGTAAAAATTATTAGCGGACTGGAGTTCCACTGTGGCGACCCCTAACCAGGAAAAGCCGAAAGACACAACATCATGTCATCATGTAATAACTGTTACAGACAGCATTACCTAAATGCATTTCATAAGTTTTGACCAAAGGCGAACTATAGGCTGTTACAATTCTAAATGCTGTTGGATTTTACTTACTTAATTCTAGTCAATAACACGGCAGCAGAGCTGACCTGGGAACCCTTTTCCTGCTGTATAACTCAGGCCATAATGTCAGAATAAAGATACAGGCTATCAAAGCTTCCAATTCAGATGGAGGCGAGTAAGCAGCCTTTTTTTTTCCTCACTCTTGCCTGCCTTCCCCAGATTCTGCTGTTATTCAAAAGAAAGGAGTTTAAATCCATATCACTTTTGGCTCCCTAAAAATAGAGTTAAACCAAAAGGGCAACATTTTACTTATCGGCCAATCAGAAAATCTAAAAGTTAGCCCGTTATATCTGAGCACTTAAATGAACTGTTTCAATTGTCAGTGCTTCAATTTTGCAGAAATAAAAAGATGGTCAATTCTTTTTCAGGTGATTCACAGGTTGCAACAAAACCAAATTTGACCAAATTATGGTTGAACTCCAGAAAATAAATACTACACTTTCCACATATGTAGCAAAAACTGAAGCTCAGTAGGGAGACATTAAGGATGCATTAACAGAATATTCAGACAAAATCACTGAAATGGATGCCTCTAAGAAATTCTACAATGACTGGCCAAGTCAGAAGCAAACATGGGCTATCTAGAGAGCATACTGATTGATCAGGAAGATCACCCTTGCTGTAAAAATTTAAGGTTCATGGGAGTACCGGAGGCAAAAAAAGCGAACAACTGCTTGGAACTGATGCAAGACAGAATCACAGAATGGTCAGGAGTGAGCATGGAAATGTTTGCACTGAAAAGGACTTGCATAGCGATTCATAAGCACTAAAGTCTTGTGTAACAGTACCAAGTATAGAGTGTGCCTTATTAGGTTTAGCTAGAAATAGCTGATGCAGTAAAAACTCTTGGCACTCTGGTAAGAAGCCACTTTATATGGATCTGAGGAAGTTTTGTGATCAGGACTATTCGGCAGACACACACAACACCTTTCAGAACCATTATTAACCACTGCAGACAAAGGCACTACAGGAGAAACTTGCTACACTTATGGCATTTTTAACAGGTGGTCAGCTTACGTTTCAGTTTACTGAAGAGACCAAGTCAAAGTTTCCTGTCCTAGCAGGGGCATCCAATGACATTGCATCAGAAGATTCTCCTCAAGTGGGTAGTAAATATGTTTCGGTCTAGTCCTAGAAGCTTTGTACAGGCACATGGTTCAGAGCTTATTCAGATGTTCAGGAGAAGATTGGTAAACTGTCAAAAAAGGGAGTTGCAGAAGCTACATATGCTGCTCTGAACCATGGTTAAACCCGCAAATGTCCTATGCTGCTGTCATGTGCGCTGTGCTTATTGAGACCAATCAGGAATCCCTTTGAATGGCCACAACTGGAAGCTTTAAGTAAATAAGCAGATGGCCAGAGCTAGTCTTGACTTTCTCAGCTATGGATCTGCTTTGCTGACTGCTAATCCATTGACTTTTCAGACACTCCTATATGTTCTCCAGTATATATTCTTATCTACTGCTGCCTTTTTTTTTTTTTTGCTGGGGGTGGGCATGGACAAGTTTGGGAGGCTGTAAATGCATTAACTGTCTTAGTTGAGCTCGAGCCTATAATGGCTATGGGTTACTGCTTCTTCCTCCATCTACAAAGATGTACTGTGCCTCCAGGAAATGCAGCCAGTATAAAACTAACATATGAACCATGTACAGTTAATTTACATTCAAGTTTTAATGACAAGGCTGCAGCAGATATTTTAATGCTGATCACATTCACTCAAATGACCAAGGTAGATCAGAGTTCCACCCAAATTTAAATCCCTTAATTGCTAGAGGCTGGCTAATTACATAGGATGGAATCAGTCATATTTACTAATGCAGCCTAAGGGTGTGAATGTTGCACTGTGGACAATGTTTTGGTATTGGTGTAAATATGCAAGCAATAATAATAAAGTTTCTTATATTGTGACTCGTACCATGGAATATTAACAGCTTCAAAACATCCTGTAAAGGGAGACGTTTAGAGCTATCTAAGGTTGTTAAACTCTAAATTTAAATTTACTGCAGGAGATGAATGCACTAACTTAAACATGAATAATTTTAAACTTTCTGTACACTTCAGCTACTCAGAGGGTAGAAAGTGGGAAGTAGCAAACCTTATGTAATCAAAGACTTTTGGGTTAACCAACTTTGGGAGGTTTGCCATATTCAAGAGATGATTATAAGTATTTATACACACATACATACACAATTATAGTTCAGTTTTGTGATTTTTTCTGCAAAAAAGTGAACTGTGTTTTTTTAACTTAACTCAACATTCATTTACTGAATGTTCCTTTTACAGACTATTTTCAACAGGTAATTGGGTTGGTTTTAAGGATGGGAGTGTGGTGCGAGTGTTTGGGTTTCTCGTAAGGTAAGGTGAGGTTATGGTTAGCACACGAGTAAAGTGGTGTAGGGGCGTTTTACTGTTATAAAGCAAAACAAGAACCTAAATACAATAGAACATAAACATACATCCTGAAGAGCATACAGTCACTTCTCCCAAGGTCAAGCTAATTAAGTCAGGGTAATTATTTCATTACTACACTAACTTCAATAACAAAACTTTTAATCCTGAACTAATTCTGAGGGAAAGTTTTTCTCTACTACTGAAACAGAACCTTAATTTTCCGAAGGCATAAATATTGAAAAGCCATAATTTTTTTGGCACTCAGCACAGTGGCACCAACATCAGGTGCATGTAAATTTTAACTAGCAAAGTGGTTAAAAGCAACAGAGCATGATGAAATGTTTTAAATGCAAAGTTAGCCTTTTCTTCTCTTCTGTTCCCTTAAGAGTCCATGACGATGCTTACAGCATCTGTTGCCCTATTATATTACCTATTACTAACCCAGTTGAGAACAGGCACAGTCCTTTCAGCGATGGTAAAAACTGATCATACAGAGCTATGCCAGAGGCAAAAGAAAAAGTTGTGTGCTGCACTGTCATAGAACCAGGCGACATGACAACTATCAAATAATGAAAAATACTGGACTTTTTCCTATTCATATAGTATTTATTTGTATGCATAACCCATGAGATTTCAGAGAATCAGAAACATAATTTGAAAATAAAGTCCTATTTTATACTAAGAAGTATGATAATTCCACAGAAAAGACCACCAACCAAAGAAGTATCCTGAAAACTGTCTTTAATAGACGTAACGACAATAAAAACGAACAGCAATCCAATTCAAAACGAGCGCTTTCGCCTGGTTAATACCAGGCTTTATCAAGATGCGTATTACAAGAACCCAATACTATATATAATCATTTGCTGGTCACCTGACCTATAATTAATTAGAACAGAATTAATTAATTACTTTCTTAAAGGTATCTCAAAAAAATAGCTTGTAGTACAACCTAATATACACATAACCATAGCATACAAAATTATTAAAATCTGTTGAGATACATATAACTCAGAATACTTTATATGTACTAAAATATTATTATAAGAATAAAACATCTTAAAAATACCTAAGAAAAACCCAACTCCATATTCACATAAAGTGCAAATGCAGAATAAATACAGCTTATAACAGTTGTAAATTGCTAATAATTATTAATTACATATGCCATAAATGTAGTGCATTAGACTGTAATATTATGCAAGTATGCAGGTAAAAAAAGACTGTTGCTATAATCTAGCCCTTCTAATTTTTAGTACACTACTAATACTAATATTATCATTGAGCCCAGGGGGCCTTGTGACATTTAATATTTTCCTCTACTGGGTAGAGGTGCAGAGGAGAGCTGTCATGTACAACAAGAGGCCCAATTTGAGGCACACAATTTATTTATACAAACTTTTAGTAAGGATTCGCTGCAAGTTGAAAAAAATAGTGTCAAGGTACTGGCCAGTTTTAACATTACAGGAAGACATCAATGAGCTAGTGTCTGACAAACCCAAATTTGTGAACAGAAGGAATGTCAATCTTAAGGGATTATTTGAAAGACAGCTTCACATGAGTCACATACAAACTAACCCTAGATTAGGTACACACAATTGTGGGGCATGCAAGCAATGCTCATATATAATTAATGACAACAGCTTGCACATTACTTCAAGGAATTTAAAAATTAAATCAACAGGATATTACAACTGTGGGACTAAAGGAGTGGTTTACCTCGGAATATGTACCCAATGTTTTAGTTTTTACATTGGGAAGACTGAGAGGTCTTTGAGGAAAAGAATTTATGAGCATTTGTATGATGTTGGAAAAGAGAAAGAAACCAATGCCTTTTATAAGCACTCCTTAAAATGTCCAAATATGCAGTTAAAATTCATGGTTTTAGAACAAGCAACACAGAACCCAAGAGGGGGCGATTGGGAAACATCACTGGAATATAAAGAATTGTTGTGGCAATTAATGTTAAATGTCACAAGGTCCCCTGGGCTCAATGATAATATTAGTATTAGTAGTGTACTAAAAATTAGAAGGGCTAGATTATAGCAACAATCTTTTTTTTACCTGCATACTTGCATAATATTACAGTCTAATGCACTACATTTATAGCATATGTAATTAATAAGTATTAGCAATTTACAACTGTTATAAGCTGTATTTATTCTGCATTTGCACTTTATGGTATATGTGAATATGGAGTTGGGTTTTCTTAGGTATTTTTAAGATGTTTTATTCTTATAATAATATTTTAGTACATATAAAGTATTCTGAGTTATATGTATCTCAACAGATTTTAATAATTTTGTATGCTATGGTTATGTGTATATTAGTTTGTACTACAAGCTATTTTTTTGAGATACCTTTAAGAACGTAATTAATTAATTCTGTTCTAATTAATTATAGGTCAGGTGACCAGCAAATGATTATATATAGTATTGGGTTCTTCCAATACGCATCTTGACAAAGCCTGGTATTAACCAGGTGAAAGCGCTCGTTCTGAATTAGATTGCTGTTCGTTTTTATTGTTGTCACGTCTATTAAAGACAGTTTTCAGGATACTTCGTTGGTTGGTGGTCTTTTCTGTGGAATTATCCTATTTTATACTAATGACAGGAGGTAGGCAGACTGCAATTAGTTTTGTAAGCCGGACCAAGTGTACTAATTCACTGGCTTAACTTAACCAAGGAAAGTACAGTTCTGTACCTACCATAAATGTAGATGTTCGAGTGTATACACTGCTGCAGTCATTACACTTGGGTTATCCTGCCGTCAGGCGGTTCCCCAGTCTGCCTGAGTTCGGTTCCCCAGTCGGCCTGAGTTCCAAAGTCCTGGTCTGGCGTCGGTTGCTGTCGCCGCCTCTCTGACGTCAGTGCAACAGGGGTATATAAGATGCAGCTGACGCCATTTTCTTCAGTTTTTCTTGCCCCAGATGTCAGGTGCCTCTAAATAGGTAGGCAATTCCAATTGCTAATAAAACATACATAAGAAAAGCAAACAACAACTTACAGCTACCAGCAAATACTCCCCATAGGTAGTAAAGGGTAGAAAACATAGGTACGTACCAGCCAGTAAGAGGGGAAGGAGGGAGGGTAACCTGGACTGCAGCAGTGTATACACTCTAGCATCTACATTTATGGTAGGTACAAAAAGTACAGTTTTGTACCTACCATAAATGTAGATGTTCAAGTGTATACCCTGCTGCAGTCATCACACTTGGGTTATCCTGCCATCAGTCGGTCCCGCAGTCGGCCCAAATTCCAAAGTCTTGGTCTGGCGTCGGTTGCTGTCGCTTCTTCCCTGACGTCAGAGCGCCAGGGGTATATCAGAGGCATCCGACGCCATTTTCTTCAGTTTTTCTTGCCCCAGATGTCAGGTGCCCCCAATAGGTAGGCACATATATATATATATATATATATATATATATATATATATACACATATACATATAGCTATATGGAAAAAATAAAACAAAAACCCTTAGGCACAAGGAAATACACCACATAGGTAGTATAGAAGAGAGTGGTAGAGACAAGTTCAGCTAGTTCAGAGGGGATGGAGGGAGGGTAACCTGGACTGCAGCAGGGTATACACTCTAACATCTACATTTATGGTAGGTACAAAACTGTACTATGTTCATCGTGTTACCCTGCTGCAGTCATCACACTTGGGTAGAATCCCAAAGCTAAGGATGGGGGGTGGAGTCAAACAGGGTTAGAGGAGGCTAGAAGGCCCTGCAAAACTGCAGTGGCGAAGCCAGCTCTAGTCTTAGAGTAAAGTGGTAAGTGGTAATGTTTGGTAAAGGTGTGTACTGAACTCCAACTTGCAGCTTCCAGAATATCCTTGGTTGGCATCCCCCTGAGGAAGGCTGTAGATGTAGCTGCTGACCTAGTAGAGTGGGGCCTTATGGTAGCAGGAACTGGTTTTCCATGGTGGGTGTAGCAAAAACTTATGCAATGTCCTATCCATTTGGAAATGGTCTGTTTTGAGATAGCCTTTCCTTGTGATGCTGTAGCATACGATACAAAAAGCTGGTCAGTTTTTCTGAAAGCCTTAGTTTTGTCCAAGTAGTAACGAAGCTGCCTGTGAATGTCCAAGGAATGCAAGAGTCTCTCACCTTTGTTGTGTGGATTGGGAAAGAAGGTGGGTACATGGATGGTTTGATTTAGAGCCACACTGGATACCACCTTAGGCATAAAGGAGGGGTTAGTTCGTAGAGAAACTCTGTCTTGATGAAAAATGAGGAAAGGCTCTACTGCCATTAGTGCATGAAGCTCTGAAACTCTTCTAGCTGAAGTAATTGCTAGCATCAGGGCAGTCTTTCATGATATAAACTTTAAGTCAGCTGAGAAAGCTGGCTCAAAAGGAGGTAGCGTGAGTTTTTCCAGAACAAAGTTGAGGTCCCAAGTAGGTGTTGGTGCTCTCCTGGGAGGCCTAATGTTTTTGGCCCCTCTGAGAAACTGCCTTAGGAGTGGATGTGAAAATAAGGGAGGATCCGTGTTGTAGTGAGCAGAAATAGCTGAGGCGTGGATTTTAATAGATGAAAAAGAAAGCCCTTTGTGCAACATCTCAGTTAAATATTGCAGAATCTGAGGTATGTCAGGCTGAAGGGTATTTTGGCCTTTAGCTTGGTTCCAGGCGCAAAACCTTTTCCATTTGTCTGAGTAGGCTTTCCTGGTGCTGGGCCTCCTGGCCTCCAGAATAACATCCATAACAGCTTGTGAGAGAGGAGCTGGCTGGTTGCTTAGGTGATTTGCCATGCAGCCAAGTTTAAGGTTTTGAGCTGGCTGTGTAGAATCTGATTGTCTTGCTGTGTGAGCAGGTGGGTAATTTGTGGTAGAATCCATGGTGGGCCCTGGGCCATATTCCTTAATAGTGGGTACCAGTGCTGGCGTGGCCATTCTGGAGCAATGAGTATCATTCGGGGTCTCTCCATCCTGACTTTCAGTAGCACCTTTGTGAGAAGGGATAATGGAGGAAAGGCATATACTGTTAGCATTTTCCAACTGATGAGTGTCCACTTTCCAAGCTTGATGGTGAAAAGTCCTTCTGCAAAATTTTGTTAGCTGATAGTTTTGAGGGCTGGCAAACAGGTCTATGTCTGGGAGCCTCCATTTTTGAGCTATCATTGCGAATACTTGTGGATCCAGTTTCCACTCGTAGGGATCCATGATGTTTCTGCTTAGGTCGTCTGCCAATGTGTTCTTTTTCCCTGGCAGGAATTGAGCTTGTAATTGAACTTGGTAAGCCAGTGCTGTATTCCACAAGGTCACTGCTTGCCTGCATAGAGGGTAGGAGTGTGTACCCCCTTGTTTGTTTATGTACCACATTACTGTGGTGTTGTCTGTCCTTATGATAAGCTGTCCTGGATGTAAGAGGTCCTTGAAGGCTGTCAGAGCATTTTGTACCGCTAGCATTTCTTTTTGATTGATGTGCAGATTCCTTTGATCTGCAGTCCATATGCCTTGAACGCACCATCCTGCCATGCGTGCCCCCCAGGCATAGTCCGATGCATCTGTTGTCATAGTTTGCCTGGCTGGGGGTAGGGTGAAAGGCTGACCCTTGTTGAGGTGACATGCCCATGACCACCATAGAAACTCCTGTTGAAGGCAGGGAATGAGAGGTATCATTGTTTCCAAGCTGTGGCTGTGTTGAGTCCATACGCTTTTTAGGTACCATTGTAATTTCCTCATATGCAGTTTTGCAAATGGTATTAGTAGTATGCAAGATGCCATGAAGCCCAAGGCCTGCAGAATACTTCTTGCAAGGAGTTGGGTCTTTGTTGCCATTGTTCTGAAGTATTGAGTTAATTGTAGTTGTTTGTCTGGCGTCAGATAAGCCATCTGGGCCGTTGTATTCAAGCTGGCACCCAGGAATGCCATATTTTGTGAGGGCACTAGTTTTGATTTCTTTTCATTTACTGTGTACCCCAGGCAACTTAGAAGATATTTTACAAAAGCCAGGTGTTGTAAGAGAATGTCCTTGCTTTCTGCTTGGATGAGACAGTCGTCCAGGTATGGGTATATCTGGATTCCTCTTTGTCTGCAGTATGCAATTACTGGTGCCAGGCATTTTGTGAAGACCCTGAACACAGTAGATAAGCCAAAGGACAGTGCAGAGAATTGGTAATGGGTTGAACCTGCAATGAAACGGAGGTATCTTCTGCTTTTTTGTCTGATAGGCACATGCAAGTATGCCTGCTTGAGGTCCAATGTTACTAGCCAAGCTTTCTTGCCCAACATGGGAAGAAGCTGCTGTAGTGTTAGCATCTTGAATTTGGGTACTTGCAAGAAGGTGTTTAAAAGTGAAAGGTCCAGAATGGGTCTCCAAGCATTGTCCTTTCTGGGGACTAGAAAGAGCCTTGAGTAAAATCCTTGGCCTTGCTCCTGTGTAGGTACCAGTTGAATGGCTCTCATGTCCATGAGAGCAGTAATTTGTTTTTGTGCCTCTGCCCATTGATTTTGTGGCAGGTTTGGCATTCCTTTTATCCTTGGCAAGGTGTGGAAATGGAATCGGTATCCGTGTGAGATAATGTCTAGGACCCATTTGTCCTTTGTGACGATGCGCCAGTTGTCTGCAAAAAGTGCTAATTTTCCTCCCAAGGGAGCTGCCAAGAGAGCTTTGCTTGGCAGTTTGAGGTATAAGTCATTGTGCTTGCCTTCTAGTAGTTTGTGACCTGTCTTCTCCTCCCTTCTGTGTTGTAGTGCCCCATTGGCGGGGTTTGTAAGGGATTTGTGCTTGTCCTCTGCCCCTTGGGCGCCTGTATTTACCCCTCTGTGGTCTGTCAGAAGCTGGAAAGGACCAATTTTTTGTTGGCCAATTTCTGCTGAAGCGTGGGGGCTGTACCTGTAAGAAATCTTTGACCGTCTGCATAGATTTTGCCTTATCCTCCATTTTCTTTAAAACGTCCTCTGCTTTTACCCCAAATAAGACACCCTGCTGTAAGGGTGCATCCAGTAACTTTGCTTTAACATGATCAGGCAGAGATTGTTCCTTTAACCAAGCATGCCTACGTATAACAGACCCAGTAACAGCTGCTCTAGAGGAAGCTTCCAAGGCATCAAAACCACATTGTAAAGTATGTTTGCCCACCTGTTCAGCTGCATGCAACAGATTTTTCATTTCCTTGAATTCAGACTGTTGAGGGTGCGTGCCCATCTTTTGTTTTATTTGAGACATTAGGAATTGCTGGTATTTAAGCATGTGAAATTGACAATTTAGTGCTCTTATAGCTAGAGTAGCTGAGGTGTAAACCTTCTTCCCACACCTATCTAGTGCTCTGGAGTCCCTTTCTGAGGGTACAGGATTTTTAGCCATAGAAGCCTTAGCCCCTTTGGGACCCTGGGAGATTGTCTCTGGATCAGCAACAGGGCTTTTGCAAAGGAATTTGTGTGAGTCAGGCACTCTACAGTACCTATCTGGTTTGGCTGGAGCAGTAGGCAGAGAATCTTGATTTAGACTAGATTCTAAGAAAACATCATCCACAATGTCCAAAACTGGAGGATAGGAAGTCGTCTGTGCTGGGGGAGTAAAAGAAACTCTCGGAGCCTTTTCTTTGAGTCGGAGTAGTCCTGACCTTCCCAGTGGAAATGTTCCCTCATGGTATGTAAGGTTTCCCAGAAGGAATAATCTTCAGGGGGAGAAGCTGAGGGAATGGAGTCTTCAGCATAAGAATCTTCATAAGGGGGAAAGGAGTAATCCTGCTCCTCAGAGGAGCCTGAAGAAACAGACACTTGATCAGAGGAGGCATAATCCTCCTCTTGTCTAGGCCTTTTGTCGGGGGGGGGGGGTTGGGAACCCCTGATCAAAGAAATCAAATCGTCAGCCATTTTAAGCATCTGTTTCTTAGGCACAGGGCCTTGACCTGGAGACTGAAGTGTAGGCTTTTTTGGTTTTAGAGGAGTCTTAAGCTTAGCATAAGATTTTATGGTGAGAGTTGTCGGTCTGAAGACACCTTCAGAAACCTTAGGTGTTTCTACAGTGCCGGCTTCCCCTACTGCAATGTCGTCGGTAGGGCCTAAAGAAAATGGCTGTGTCGGCCTAGAACTCTCTGCTGGGGGATCCAATTCAGCATTAGCCAGGGGCTGCGTAGGCGCCTCACTGAAAACCGGAGAACCGGCGACCGGCCCAGTCGAGGCCTCGGAGTCTGGTTTGGATCTAGGCTGCCTGTCTTTATCTTTGCGTTTTTTATGCACCCCAGTAGTCAGTTGCTCCGATGGCATAGTGTAATTAAATTTTCTACCGAAGTAGTGTCGTGCGAAATCAAAGTGTCGCTTTATAGTTCGCTTATTGAACCTAGCACAAAATCGACAACCAGTGACGTTGTGGTCTGGGCCTAGGCAAGGTATACAAAAAGAATGAAAGAACTTATGAGGTATTTGCTTCCCACAAGAAATGCAATTGTTAACTTTTTCTGACATCGGACTGAGGCAAGAAAAGGTTCCCCAACAGGGTACTTAGCTTTCAAGACTTCGGACTGAAACTCGATTTGAAAATCTCAGGTGTGGGCCAACCGGCACTTGCAAACTGCTTCTGCTTCGGGCACCACGCGGCAAGAAAGACTGAAGAAAATGGCGTCGGATGCCTCTGATATACCCCTGGCGCTCTGACATCAGGTAAGAAGCAACAGCAACTGACGCCGGACCAAGACTTTGGAATTCGGGCCGACTGCAGGACCGCCTGACGGCAGGAGAACTCAAGTGTGATGACTGCAGCAGGGTAACACGATGAACATCTGTACTATGTTCATCATGTTACACTGCTGCAGTCATTACACTTGGGTAGAATCCCAAAGCTGAGGTAGGGTGGCTGGTTCTATAAGGCATTAGGGGTGGCTATAAGGCCCTGCAGCAGTGCAGTGGCGAAGCCAGCTCTGGATTTGGAGTATAGAGGCAGATGGTAATGCTTGGTGAAGGTATGTACAGAACTCCAAGTTGCTGCTTCCAAAATATCCTTGGTAGGTACTCCCCTGAGGTAGGCAGCTGAAGTAGCTGTTGCCCTGGTAGAGTGAGATCTAATGCTGCTAGGTACAGATTTTCCATGGTATGTGTAGCAGAAACGTATGCAATGTCCTATCCATTTTGAAATGGTCTGTTTGGAAATGGCTTTTCCCTGTGCTCCTGCAGCATATGCTACCAATAATTGCTCAGATTTTCTGAAAGCTTTGGTTTTGTCCAAGTAGAAGCATAACTGCCTGTGAATGTCCAAAGAATGCAGTAGTCTCTCCCCTTTATTCTGTGGTTTAGGATAAAAAGTTGGCAGGTGAATAGTTTGGTTTAGAGCCACACTGGATACCACCTTTGGCATAAACGTAGGGTTAGTTCTTAAAGACACCCTGTCCTGGTGGAAAATGAGGAAAGGTTCCACTGCCATTAGTGCCTGTAATTCTGAAACTCTTCGTGCTGGTGTTATTGCCAGGAGCGGAGCAGTTTTCCAAGAGATGTATTTTAATTCTGCTGTGTTAGCTGGCTCAAAAGGAGGTAAAGTTAATTTTTCCAAAACAAAGTTGAGGTCCCAAGTTGAGTAGGTGCTCTACGGGACGGTCTTAAGTTTTTAGCCCCTCTGAAGTACTGTTTTAACAAAGAATGAGAGAAAATTGGTGGATCCGTGTTGTAATGAGCAGAGATGACAGAGGCGTGGATCTTGATGGATGAGAAGGAGAGGCCTTTGTCAACCATCTCAGTTAAGTACTGTAGTATCTGAGAATGTTTGGGACAAGGGGGTCAAGGCTGTGAGCTTGGTTCCAGGCACAGAATCTCTTCCATTTATCAGAATAGGCTTTCCTGGTACTAGGCCTTCTGGCCTCAAGAATGACATCCATAACAGCTTTGGAGAGAGGTATTGCTTGCTTGACTAAGGAATCTTCCATGCAGCTAGGTTTAAGGTCTTTAGCTGGCTGTGTAGTATTTGATTGTTGTGCTGAGTCAGCAGATGTGGGATTTGAGGCAAAATTCAAGGTGGTTCTTGTTCTAAGCTCCTTAAGATTGGGTACCAATGCTGGCGTGGCCAGTCTGGTGCAATCAGAATCATCTTTGGCTCTTCTTGCCTGGCTTTTCTGAGTACCTTTGGCAGGAGAGGTAGTTGTGGGAAAGTGTATACTTGTAGGTTCTCCCAGCTGAATGAGAGGGCATCCACTTTCCATGCTTGTGGATGGTAACTCCTTGTGCAGAATTTTTGTAGCTGGCAGTTTATTGGGGATGCAAACAGATCTATGTCTGGGCTCCACCATTTCTGTGTTATCATTCTGAATATTTGTGGATTCAATTTCCATTCGTGGGAATCCATGATGTTTCTGCTTAAGTCGTCTGCCAGTGTGTTTTTCTCTCCTGGCAGGAACTGTGCTTGCAGATGAACTTGAAAGTTTATAGCTGTGTTCCACAAGGTCATGGCTTGTCTGCATAGGGGGTAGGAGTGAGTGCCCCCTTGCTTATGTACCACATAACTGTGGTGTTGTCTGTCTTTAGCGGTAGTTGTCCTGGATGCAGCAGGTCCTTGAAAGCTATAAGGGCATTTTGTACAGCTAGCATATCTTTTTGATTAATGTGAAGATGCCTTTGTTCTGCGGGCCACGTGCCCTGAATACATTTGCCTGCCATGTGTGCTAGTGTTTGCCTGGCTGTGGGTTGTGTAAAAGGCTGTCCCTTGTTGAGGTGACAAGCTTGAGCCCACCACTGAAACTCCTGTTGAAGGCAAGGGATTAGTGATATAACGGTTTCCAAACTTTGACAGTGTTGAGACCATGCATTCCTTTGGTAACATTGTAGTTTCCTCATATGCAGTCTGGCATATGGAATTAGTAGTATGCAGGATGCCATGTAACCCAAGGCCTGCAGAATCTTTCTTGCAGGGAGTTGGGTCTTTGTTGCCATCAATTGAAAGTATTGAGTCAGTTGTCCTTGCTTGTCTGGCGTGAGATAAGCCATCTGGGCCGTTGTGTTCAAGCTGGCACCCAGGAATATAATCTCTTGTGAAGGCACTAGTTTTGATTTATTTTCGTTTACTGTGTACCCCAGGCAACTTAATACATTTTTTACAAACGCCAGATGCTTTAGAAGAATGTCCTTGCCCTCTGCTTGAATCAGGCAGTCGTCCAGGTATGGATAAATTTGAATTCCTTTCTGTCTGCAAAATGCAATTACTGGTGCCAGGCACTTTGTGAAGACCCTGGGCACAGTAGACAAGCCAAAGGGCAGTGCAGAGAATTGGTAGTGCATTGAATCAGCTAGGAATCCGAGGTATCTTCTGCAGTTTTGGCTGACAGGGACATGCAGGTATGCCTCCTTGAGGTCCAAAGTCACGAGCCAAGCTTTCTTGCCCAGCATGGGAAGAAGCTGCTGTAGTGTCAACATTTTGAATTTTGGTACATCCAGGTAAGTGTTTAGAGATGAAAGATCCGGAATGGGCCTCCAGGCTTTGTCCTTTCTGGGTACCAGAAAGAGTCTTGAGTAAAATCCTTGTCCTTGCTCCTGTGATGGTACCTTCTGAATAGCTCTCATATCCAGGAGTGCTGTAATTTGTTTTTGAGCCTCTGCCCATTGATTTGGTGGCAGATTTGGCATTCCTTTTAACCTTGGCAGTGTGTGAAAGTGGAAACTGTAACCTTGAAATACAATGTTGAGAACCCATTTGTCTTTGGTGATCGTTTGCCAATTGTGGTAGAAGAGTGCAAGTTTTGCTAAAGTTGCAGACGTATATACTTTCTTTGCCCATCTGTCTAATGCTCTGGAATCTCTGTCAGAGGGAACTGGATTCTTGGCTGATGAGGCCTTAACTCCTTTGGGTCCCTGAGAAATAGTTTCAGGGTCAGCTACAAGGCTTTTATACAGAAATTTGTGAGAGTCAGGTACTCTATAGTATCGGTCAGGTTTAACAGGGGTTGGAGGTAAGGAATCAGGATTTAAGCTGGATTCAGTATACACATCATCCACAATAGCTAACACTGGTGGAATAGCAAGGGGTCTGTGTTGAGGTAATAAAAGGAAGCCTCTGAGCCTTTTCTTGGATTCTGAGTAATCCTCGCCTTCCCAATGGAAATGCTCCCTCATGGTATGTAGGGTTTCCCCAAAGGAGTAGTCCTCAGGCGGTGAGGCTGATGGAATTGATTCCTCAGCATCAGAATCCTCATAAGGGGGTAAAGAATATCCTAGGTCTGAGGATGAATCAGAAGAGATGGACACCTGGTCAGATGAGTCATAGTCTGCATCCTGTCTGGGCCTTTTATCAGGAGGGGGATGGGACCCCCTGATCAGAGCGATTAGGTCTTCGGCCATTTTGAGCATTTGTTGCTTAGGCATGGAGGCCTGTCCTGGAGAATGCTGAATTTGTTTCTTTGATTTTAAAGGAGGCTTAGACTTAGCTGAGGGTTTAATGCTTAACTGAGTAGGTCTGAAGACACCCTCTGAAGCTGTGGGTTGCTCATCTACTCCGGATCCCTCTGAAAGGTTAGTCTCGGTAGGATGAATAACTTCTGCGTCCGAAGGCCTAGCCCTCCCCACGTGGGAGTCAGAGGCAGCCTGTGGTTCTACAGAAGTGGTTGTCAGGGGCTGCGAAGGCGCCTCGCTGAGAACCGGCGACTGGCCTAGAAGAGGTTTCGTCGTCAGTTTTGGGCCTCGGATGCCTATCCTTGTCTTTGCGTTTTTTGTGTATTCCGGTCGTCGGAAGTTCCGACGGCATGGTATAATTGAATTTTCTACCAAAATAATGTCGGGCAAAATCAAACCGATGTTTAATAGCGCGCTTGTTAAACCTAGCACAAAACCGACAACCAGTGATGTCGTGGTCTGGGCCTAGGCATGGGATACAATAGGAATGGAAATCCTTATGAGGTATTTGCTTCCCACAAGAAATACAGTTATTAACTTTTACTGACAAAGGTCTGAGACAAGAAAAAGTTTCCCCAACGGGGTACTTAGCTTTGTAGAAGACTTCGATTCTGGATTCGGAATGAAAATCTCAGGAGACGGCCGACCGGCACTTGTGAACTGCTTTTGCTTTGGGCACCGCGCGGTAAGAAAGACTGAAGAAAATGACGTCGGCTGCATCTTATATACCCCTATCGCACTGACGTCAGGGAGGAGGCGACAGCAACCAAAGCCAGACCAGGACTTTGGAACTCAGGCCGACTGGGGAACCGCCTGACAGCAGGATAACCCAAGTGTAATGACTGAAGCAGTGTAACACGATGAACATTTACTTGCTATAAACCCTATGTGCACTCAACACAGCAGCATAATTATTGACAGACAAGTTTTCATTACTCTGATCAGTATGTTTAGCTTAAAAATTTGTAGCATTAGCTTAATGGCATAATAAATTTAACTCAGTAGAATCAACCCTTATTAGCATTCCTGACAAAAAATCTTGAGGCTTGTCTACA